>NW_024470796.1:160000-165000 GCF_017639515.1 Carcharodon carcharias | reverse complement strand
GAGAGACAGAGGGAGAGAGGGAGAGAGAGAGACAGAGAGAGAGAGACAGTGAGAGAGAGAGAGAGAGAGAGACAGGGAGAGAGAGAGAGAGAGACAGGGAGAAATAGAGAGAGAGACAGGGTGAGAGAGACAGGGTGAGAGAGAGATCGGGACAGGGTGAGAGAGAGCGGGACAGGGAGAGAGAGCGGGACAGGGAGAGAGAGAGCGGGACAGGGAGAGAGAGAGAGCGGGACAGGGTGAGAGAGAGAGCGGGACAGGGTGAGAGAGAGAGCGGGACAGGGTGAGAGAGAGAGCGGGACAGGGTGAGAGAGAGAGCGGGACAGCGAGAGAGAGAGCAGGACAGGGAGAGAGAGCGGGACAGGGGGAGAGAGAGAGAGCGGGACAGGGTGAGAGAGAGAGCGGGACAGGGAGAGAGATAGAGCGGGACAGCGAGAGAGAGAGAAAGCGGGACAGGGTGAGAGAGAGAGCGGGACAGGGTGAGAGAGAGAGTGGGACAGCGAGAGAGAGAGAGAGCGGGACAGGGTGAGAGAGAGAGAGAGCGGGACAGGGTGAGAGAGAGAGCGGGACAGCGTGAGAGAGAGAGAGCGGGACAGGGTGAGAGAGAGAGCGGGACAGGATGAGAGAGAGAGCGGGAAAGGGTGAGAGAGAGAGCGGGACAGGGTGAGAGAGAGAGCGGGACAGCGAGAGAGAGACACAGGGGGAGAGATAGTGACCAGGAGAGAGAGAACAAGGGAGAGAGACAGAGAGACCAGGAGAGATAGAGAGAGAGACCGGGAGAGAGAGAGATCAGGACAGAGAGAGAGAGAGAGAGACTGGGAGAGAGATAGAGAGAGAGAGAGAGTGAGACAGGGTGAGAGAGAGGGAGAGATAGAGAGAGAAGGAGAGAGAGATAGGGAGAGAGAGCGAGACAGAGACAAGGAGGGAGAGAAGGAGACAGAGAGATAGAGAAGGAGACAGGGAGAGAGAGAGAGTTAGGGAGGGAGAGAGAGACAGGGAGAGAGATAGAGAGAGAGAGAGAGAAAGAGGGAGAGAGTGAGAGAGACAGGGAGAAAGAGAGAGAGGGAGAGAGAGAGAGAGACAGGGAGAGAGAGAGAGAGACAGGGAGAGAGAGAGAGACAGGGAGAGAGAGAGAGAGAGAGACAGGGAGAGAGAGACAGGGAGAGAAAGAGAGAAAAAGAGACAGAGAGAGAGAACAAGAGAGAGAGAGAGAGAGAGAGACAGAGACAAGGAGAGAGAGAGACCGGGAGAGAGACAGGGAGAGAGAGAGTGTGAGACAGGGAACGAGAGAGAGAGAGATAGGCAGAGAGAGAGAGACAGGGAGAGATAGAGAGAGAGAGAGACAGGGGGAGAGAAAGAGAGACAGGGGGAGAGAGAGAGAGACAGGGGGAGAGAGAGAGAGAGACAGGGGGAGAGAGAGAGAGACAGGGGGAGAGAGAGAGAGACGGGGAGAGAGAGAGAGATTGGGTAGAGAGAGAGAGACGGGGAGAGAGAGAGAGAGACGGGGAGAGAGAGAGAGACAGGGGGAGAGAGAGAGACAGGGAGAGAGAGAGAGTCAATGAGAGAGAGAGAGAGAGAGACTGGGAGAGAGACAGATGGAGAGAGAGAAAGAGACAGGGTGAGAGAGAGAGAGAGAGACAGGGAGAGAGAGTGAGAGAGACAGGGATAGAGAGTGAGATAGTGAGAGAGAGAGAGACAGTGAGAGAGAGAGGGAGAGAGAGAGAGACAGGGAGAGAGAGAGAGACAGGAGGAGAGTCAGTGAGAGAGAGAGAGAGAAGAGACAGGGAGAGAGAGAGACAGAGGGAGAGAGAGAGAGACAGGGAGAGAGAGATAGACAGAGGGAGAGAGAGAGAGACAGGGAGAGAGAGAGAGACAGGGAGAGAGAGAGAGAGAGAGAGACAGGGAGAGAGAGACAGGGAGAGGGAGAGAGACAGAGAGAGAGAGAGATGAAGAGAGAGAAAGAGACAGGGAGAGAGAGAGAGATAGGGAGAGAGAGAGTCAGAGAGGGGGAGAGACAGACAGGGAGAGAGAGAGAGACAGGGAGAAAGTGAGAGAAAGAGGGAGAAAGAGGGAGAGAGAAAGACAGGGAGAGAGAGAGAGAGACAGGGAGAGAGAGAGAGAGACTGGGAGAGAGAGAGAGAGACAGGGAGAGAGAGAGAGAGACAGGGAGAGAGAGAGAGAGACAGGGAGAGAGAGAGAGAGACAGGGAGAGAGACAAAGACAGTGAGAGAGAGAGGGAGAGAGAGAGACAGTGAGAGAGAGAGAGAGAGAGACAGTGAGAGAGAGAGAGAGAGACAGTGAGAGAGAAAGAGTGTCAGGGAGAGAGAGAGAGGGAGACAGGGAAGGAGAGAGCTAGAGACATTGAGAGATAGAAAGAGACAGGGAGAGAGAGAGAGACAGGGAGAGAGAGAGAGAGACAGGGGGAGAGAGAGAGAGACAGGGGGAGAGAGAGAGAGAGACGGGGAGAGAGAGAGAGATTGGGTAGAGAGAGAGAGACGGGGAGAGAGAGAGAGAGACGGGGAGAGAGAGAGAGACAGGGGGAGAGAGAGAGATAGGGAGAGAGAGAGAGTCAATGAGAGAGAGAGAGAGAGAGACTGGGAGAGAGACAGATGGAGAGAGAGAAAGAGACAGGGTGAGAGAGAGAGAGAGAGAGAGACAGGGAGAGAGAGTGAGAGAGACAGGGATAGAGAGTGAGATAGTGAGAGAGAGAGAGACAGTGAGAGAGAGAGGGAGAGAGAGAGAGACAGGGAGAGAGAGAGAGACAGGAGGAGAGTCAGTGAGAGAGAGAGAGAGAAGAGACAGGGAGAGAGAGAGACAGAGGGAGAGAGAGAGAGACAGGGAGAGAGAGAGAGAGACAGAGGGAGAGAGAGAGAGACAGGGAGAGAGAGAGAGAGAGAGAGAGACAGGGAGAGAGAGACAGGGAGAGGGAGAGAGACAGAGAGAGAGAGAGATGAAGAGAGAGAAAGAGACAGGGAGAGAGAGAGAGATAGGGAGAGAGAGAGTCAGAGAGGGGGAGAGACAGACAGGGAGAGAGAGAGAGACAGGGAGAAAGTGAGAGAAAGAGGGAGAAAGAGGGAGAGAGAAAGACAGGGAGAGAGAGAGAGAGACAGGGAGAGAGAGAGACTGGGAGAGAGAGAGAGAGACAGGGAGAGAGAGAGAGAGACAGGGAGAGAGACAGAGACAGTGAGAGAGAGAGGGAGAGAGAGAGACAGTGAGAGAGAGAGAGAGAGAGACAGTGAGAGAGAGAGAGAGAGAGACAGTGAGAGAGAAAGAGTGTCAGGGAGAGAGAGAGGGAGACAGGGAAGGAGAGAGCTAGAGACATTGAGAGATAGAAAGAGACAGGGAGAGAGAGAGAGACAGGGAGAGAGAGAGAGAGACAGGGAGAGAGAGAGAGAGACAGGGAGAGAGAGAGAGAGACAGGGAGAGAGAGCGAGAGAGACAGGGAGAGAGAGCGAGAGAGACAGGGAGAGAGAGCGAGAGAGACAGGGAGAGAGAGCGAGAGAGGCAAGGAGAGAGAGAGAGAGAGACAGGGAGAGAGAGAGAGACAGGGAGAGAGAGAGAGAGAGAGAGAGACAGGGAGAGAGAGACAGGGAGAGGGAGAGAGACAGAGAGAGAGAGAGATGAAGAGAGAGAAAGAGACAGGGAGAGAGAGAGAGATAGGGAGAGGAGAGAGTCAGAGAGGGGGAGAGACAGACAGGGAGAGAGAGAGAGACAGGGAGAAAGTGAGAGAAAGAGGGAGAAAGAGGGAGAGAGAAAGACAGGGAGAGAGAGAGAGAGACACTGGGGGAGAGAGAGAGACTGGGGGGAGAGAGAGAGAGACAGGGAGAGAGAGAGAGAGACAGGGAGAGAGACAGAGACAGTGAGAGAGAGAGGGAGAGAGAGAGACAGTGAGAGAGAGAGAGAGAGAGACAGTGAGAGAGAGAGAGAGAGAGACAGTGAGAGAGAAAGAGTGTCAGGGAGAGAGAGAGAGAGACAGGGAAGGAGAGAGCTAGAGACATTGAGAGATAGAGAGAGACAGGGAGAGAGAGAGAGACAGGGAGAGAGAGAGAGAGATAGGGAGAGAGAGAGAGACAGGGAGAAAGAGAGAGAGAGACAGGGAGAGAGCGAGAGACAGGGAGAGAGAGCGAGAGAGACAGGGAGAGAGAGCGAGAGAGGCAAGGAGAGAGAGAGAGAGGCAGGGAGAGAGAGAGAGACAGGGAAAGAGAGCGAGAGAGACAGGGAGAGAGAGCGAGAGAGGCAAGGAGAGAGAGAGAGAGGCAAGGAGAGAGAGAGAGACAGGGAGAGAGAGAGAGAGACAGGGAGAGAGAGAGAGAGACAGGGAGAGAGAGAGGGAGAGAGGGAGAGACAGGGAGAGAGAGACAGGGTGAGAGAGAGAGAGACAGGGAGAGACAGAGGGAGAGAGGGAGAGAGAGAGAGACAGGGAGAGAGAGCGAGAGAGACAGGGAGAGAGAGCGAGAGAGACAGGGAGAGAGAGCGAGAGAGGCAAGGAGAGAGAGCGAGAGAGACAGGGAGAGAGAGCGAGAGAGGCAAGGAGAGAGAGCGAGAGAGGCAAGGAGAGAGAGAGAGAGACAGGGAGAGAGCGAGAGACAGGGAGAGAGAGCGAGAGAGACAGGGAGAGAGAGCGAGAGAGACAGGGAGAGAGAGCGAGAGAGGCAAGGAGAGAGAGAGAGAGACAGGGAGAGAGAGAGAGAGAGACAGTGAGAGAGAGAGAGAGACAGTGAGAGAGAGAGAGAGACAGTGAGAGAGACAGGGAGAGAGAGAGAGACAGGGAGAGAGAGAGAGAGAGAGACAGGGAGAGAGAGAGAAACAGGGAGAGAGAGAGAGACAGGGAGAGACAGAGTGAGAGAGGGAGAGAGAGAGACAGAGAGAGAGAGACAGTGAGAGAGAGAGAGAGAGAGAGACAGGGAAAGAGAGAGAGAGAGACAGGGAGAAATAGAGAGAGAGACAGGGTGAGAGAGACAGGGTGAGAGAGAGATCGGGACAGGGTGAGAGAGAGCGGGACA
>NW_024470796.1:145000-150000 GCF_017639515.1 Carcharodon carcharias | reverse complement strand
GGAGAGAGAGATAGAGACATGGAGAGAGACAGGGAGATAGAGAGAAAGAGAGACACAGGGATAGAGAGAGAGAGAGAGAGACAGGGATAGAGAGGCAGAGACCGGGAGAGAGAGAGCGAGTGACAGCGAGAGAGCGAGTGACAGGGAGGGAGAGAGAGAGAGTGACAGTGAGAGAGAGAGAGAGAGTGACAGCGAGAGAGAGAGCGAGTGACAGCGAGAGAGAGAGCGAGTGACAGCGAGAGAGAGAGCGAGTGACAGCGAGAGAGAGAGCGAGTGACAGCGAGAGAGAGAGCGAGTGACAGCGAGAGAGAGAGCTAGTGACAGCGAGAGAGAGAGCGAGTGACAGCGAGAGAGAGAGCGAGTGACAGCAAGAGAGAGAGCGAGTGACAGCGAGAGAGAGAGCGAGTGACAGCGAGAGAGAGAGCGAGTGACAGCGAGAGAGAGAGCGAGTGACAGCGAGAGAGAGAGCGAGTGACAGCGAGAGAGAGAGCGAGTGACAGCGAGAGAGCGAGTGACAGCGAGAGAGCGAGCGAGTGACAGCGAGAGAGCGAGCGAGTGACAGCGAGAGAGCGAGCGAGTGACAGCGAGAGAGAGAGCGAGTGACAGCGAGAGAGAGAGTGAGTGACAGCGAGAGAGAGAGCGAGTGACAGCGAGAGAGAGAGCGAGTGACAGCGAGTGACAGCGAGAGAGAGACAGCGAGTGACAGCGAGAGAGACAGCGAGTGACAGCGAAAGAGACAGCGAGTGACAGCGAGAGAGAGAGCGAGTGACAGCGAGAGAGAGAGAGAGTGACAGCGAGAGAGAGAGAGAGTGACAGCGAGAGAGAGAGAGAGAGAGACAGCGAGAGAGAGAGAGAGAGTGACAGCGAGAGAGAGAGAGAGAGTGACAGCGAGAGAGAGACAGGGAGAGAGAGACAGGGAGAGAGAGACAGGGAGAGAGAGACAGGGAGAGAGAGACAGGGAGAGAGAGAAAATGAGAGTGACAGGGATAGAGTGGGAGAGACAGGGAGAGAGAGAGAGAGAGAGACAGGGAGAGAGAGAGAGAGACAGGGAGAGAGAGAGAGAGGAACAGGGAGAGAGAGAGAGACAGAGAGAGAGAGAGAGTGAGACAGGGTGAGAGAGAGAGACAGGGAGAGAGAGAGGCAAAGAGAGACAGGGAGAGACAGGGATAGAGAGAGAGAGAGGGAGAGACAAGGAGAGAGAGAGAGACTGGGAGAAGAGAGACAGGGAGAGAAAGAGACCGAGACAGGGAGAGAGATTGAAAGCGAGAGAGAGAGCGAGTGACAGCGAGAGAGAGAGCGAGTGACAGCGAGAGAGAGAGCGAGTGACAGCGAGAGAGAGAACGAGTGACAGCGAGAGAGAGAACGAGTGACAGCGAGAGAGAGAGCGAGTGACAGCGAGAGAGAGAGCGAGTGACAGCGAGAGAGAGAGCGAGTGACAGCGAGAGAGAGAGCGAGTGACAGCGAGAGAGAGAGCGAGTGACAGCGAGAGAGAGAGCGAGTGACAGCGAGAGAGAGAGCGAGTGACAGCGAGAGAGAGAGCGAGTGACAGCGAGAGAGAGAGCGAGTGACAGCGAGAGAGAGAGCGAGTGACAGCGAGAGAGAGAGCGAGTGACAGCGAGAGAGAGAGCGAGTGACAGCGAGAGAGAGAGCGAGTGACAGCGAGAGAGAGAGAGCGAGTGACAGCGAGAGAGAGAGAGCGAGTGACAGCGAGAGAGAGAGCGAGTGACAGCGAGAGAGCGAGTGACAGCGAGAGAGAGAGCTAGTGACAGCGAGAGAGAGAGCTAGTGACAGCGAGAGAGAGAGCTAGTGACAGCGAGAGAGACAGCGAGTGACAGCGAGAGAAAGAGAGAGTGACAGCGAGAGAAAGAGAGAGTGACAGCGAGAGAAAGAGAGAGTGACAGCGAGAGAGAGAGAGAGTGACAGCGAGAGAGAGAGAGAGTGACAGCGAGAGAGAGAGTGACAGCGAGAGAGAGAGAGAGAGAGTGACAGCGAGAGAGAGAGAGAGAGTGACAGCGAGAGAGAGACAACGAGAGAGAGACAGGGAGAGAGAGACAGGGAGAGAGAGACAGGGAGAGAGAGACAGGGAGAGAGAGACAGGGAGAGAGAGACAGGGAGAGAGAGACAGGGAGAGAGAGACAGGGAGAGAGAGACAGGGAGAGAGAGATAGGGAGAGAGAGATAGGGAGAGAGAGACAGGGGGAGAGAGAGACAGGGGGAGAGAGAGACAGGGGGAGAGAGAGACAGGGGGAGAGAGAGAAAGAGACAGGGGAGAGAGAGAGATAGAGACAGGGTTAGATAGAGTGAGAGAGAGAGAGAGAGAGAGAGAGAGGGTTAGAGGCAGGGAGAGAGAGAGAGACATGGAGACAGACAGGGAGATACAGAGAACGAGAGACACAGGGAGGGAGAGAGAGAGAGGGAGGGAGAGAGAGAGAGAGAGAGAGAGAAACAGGGAGAGGGGGAGAGACATGGAGACAGAGACAGCGAGAAACAGACAGCGAGAGAGGGTTAGAGGCAGGGAGAGAGAGATAGAGACATGGAGAGAGACAGGGAGATAGAGAGAGATAGGGAGAGAGAGAGAGAAATAGGGAGAGAGAGAGAGAGAGAGACAGGGATAGAGAGGCAGAGACCGGGAGAGAGAGACACAGGGAGAGAGAGAGAGACCGGGAGAGAGAGAGACCGGGAGAGAGAGAGAGAGAGAAAAACAGGGAGAGAGAGAGGGAGAGAGAGACAGGGAGAGAGAGAGAGAGAGAGAGAGGGAGAGAGAGAGACTGAGACAGGGAGAGAGAGAGCGAAATGGAGAGAGAGAGATAGGAAGAGAGAGACAGGGAGAGAGAGAGAGAGTCAGGGAGAGAAAGAGAGAGTCAGGGAGAGAGAGAAGGAGACAGGGAGGGAGAGAAGGTGACAGGGAGGGAGAGAAGGAGACAGAGGGAGAAAGTTAGGGAGAGAGAGAGTTAGGGAGAGAGAGAGAGAGACAGGGAGAGAGAGGGAGAAAGAGACAGGGAGAGAGAGAGAGAGACAGGGAGAGGGAGAGAGAGAGAGAGATAGGGAGAGAGAGAGAGATAGGGAGAGAGAGAGAGATAGGGAGAGAGAGAGAGATAGGGAGAGAGAGACAGATAGGGAGAGAGAGAGAGAGGGACAGTGAGAGAGAGACTGGGATAGAGAGAGAGAGAGAGACAGACAGGGATAGAGAGAGAGAGACAGGGATAGAGAGAGAGAGAGACAGGGATAGAGAGAGAGAGAGACAGGGAGGGAGAGAGAGATACGGTGAGAGAGACACAGGGTGAGAGAGAGACTGGGATAGAGAGGGAGAGACAGGGAGAGAGAGAGACTGGTAGAGAGAGAGACAGGGAGAGAGAGATAGAGACAGCGAGAGAGAGATAGAGACAGCGAGAGAGAGATAGAGACAGCGAGAGAGAGGGAGAGAGAGTGACAGGGAGAGAGAGAGAGACAGGGAGATAGAGAGAGATAGGGAGAGAGAGAGAGAAATAGGGAGAGAGAGAGAGAGAGACAGGGAGAGAGAGAGACCGGGAGAGAGAGAGACCGGGAGAGAGAGAGACCGGGAGAGAGAGAGACCGGGAGAGAGAGAGACCGGGAGAGAAAGAGACCGGGAGAGAGAGAGACCGGGAGAGAGAGAGACCGGGAGAGAGAGAGAGACCCGGAGAGAGATAGAGAGAGAGACCAGGAGAGAGATAGAGAGAGAGACCAGGAGAGAGAGATAGGGAGAGAGAAAGAAAGACAGGGATAGAGAGGGAGAGACAGGGAGAGAGAGAGACTGGGAGAGAGAGAGATAGGGAGAGAGAGATAGAGACAGCGAGAGAGAGATAGAGACAGCTAGAGAGAGATAGAGACAGCGAGAGAGATAGGGAGATAAAGTGAAAGAGACAGGAGAGAGAGAGAGAAAGAGACAGGGGAGAGAGAGAGAGATAGAGACAGGGTTAGATAGAGTGAGAGAGAGAGAGACAGGGAGAGAGGGTTAGAGGCAGGGAGAGAGAGAGAGACATGGAGACAGACAGGGAGATACAGAGAACGAGAGACACACGGAGGGAGAGAGAGAGAGACAGGGAGAGAGAGAGAGAGAGAGAGAGAGAGAAAAACAGGGAGAGGGGGAGAGACATGGAGACAGAGACTGCGAGAAACAGACAGCGAGAGAGGGTTAGAGGCAGAGAGAGAGAGATAGAGACATGGAGAGAGACAGGGAGATAGAGAGAAAGAGAGACACACGGAGGGAGAGAACAAGAGACAGGGAGAGAGAGAGAGAGAGAGAAAGAGAAAAACAGGGAGAGGGGGAGAGACATGGAGACAGAGACAGCGAGAAACAGACAGCGAGAGAGGGTTAGAGGCAGGGAGAGAGAGATAGAGACATGGGGAGAGACAGGGAGATAGAGAGAAAGAGAGACACAGGGATAGAGAGAGAGAGTGAGACAGGGAGAGAGAGAGAGACCGGGAGATAGAGAGAGATAGGGAGAGAGAGAGAGAAATAGGGAGAGAGAGAGAGAGAGAGAGACAGGGATAGAGAGACAGAGACCGGGAGAGAGAGACACAGGGAGAGAGAGAGATAGACCGGGAGAGAGAGAGACTGGGAGAGAGAGACAGAGACCGGGAGAGAGAGACACAGGGAGAGAGAGAGAGACCGGGAGAGAGAGAGACCGGGAGAGAGAGAGACCGGGAGAGAGAGAGACCGGGAGAGAGATAGAGAGAGAAGGAGAGAGAGATAGGGAGAGAGCGAGAGAAATAGGGAGAGAGAGAGAGAGAGAGAGAGACAGGGATAGAGAGACAGAGACCGGGAGAGAGAGACACAGGGAGAGAGAGAGAGACCGGGAGAGAGAGAGACCGGGAGAGAGAGAGACCGGGGGAGAGAGAGACCGGGAGAGAGAGAGAGACCCGGAGAGAGATAGAGAGAGAGACCAGGAGAGAGAGATAGGGAGAGAGAAAGAAAGACAGGGATAGAGAGGGAGAGACAGGGAGAGAGAGAGATAGTGAGAAGGGGAGAGAGAGAGAGAG
>NW_024470796.1:140000-142500 GCF_017639515.1 Carcharodon carcharias | reverse complement strand
AGGGAGAAAGAGATGGAGAGAGACAGGGTGTGAGAGAGAGAGACAGGGAGAGAGAGAGAGAGACAGGGAGAGAGAGAGAGACAGGGAGAGAGAGAGAGAGACAGGGAGAAAGAGAGTGACAGGGAGAGAGAGAGAGACAGAGAGAGAGAGAGAGACAGGGAGAGAGAGAGGGAGAGAGAGAGAGAGAGACAGGGAGAGAGAGAGAGAGAGAGAGAGACATGGAGAGAGAGACAGCGAGAGAGAGAGGGAGAGAGAAACACGGTGAGAGAGATAGAGAGACAGGGCGAGAGAGAGACCGGCAGAAAGAGAGAGAGAGAGAAACAGGGAGAGAGAGAGGGAGAGAGAGACAGGGAGAGAGAGAGAGACTGAGACAGGGAGAGAGAGTGAAATGGAGAGAGAGAGATAGGAAGAGATAGACAGGGAGAGAGAAAGAGAGACAGGGAGAGAGAGAGAGAGACAGGGAGAGAGAGAGAGAGACAGGGAGGGAGAGAAGGAGACAGGGGGAGAAAGTTAGGGAGGGAGAGAGTTAGGGAGAGAGAGAGAGAGACTGGGAGAGAGAGGGAGAAAGAGACAGGGAGAGAGAGTGAGAGAGAGACAGGGAGAGGGAGAGAGAGAGAGATAGGGAGAGAGAGAGAGATAGGGAGAGAGAGAGAGATAGGGAGAGAGAGAAAGATAGGGAGAGAGAGAGAGATAGGGAGAGAGAGAGAGAGGGACAGGGAGAGAGAGACTGGGATAGAGAGAGAGAGAGAGACAGAGACAGGGATAGAGAGAGAGAGACAGGGATAGAGAGAGAGAGAGACAGGGATAGAGAGAGAGACAGGGAGGGAGAGAGAGATACGGTGAGAGAGACACAGGGTGAGAGAGAGGGAGAGACAGGGAGAGAGAGAGACTGGTAGAGAGAGAGACAGGGAGAGAGAGATAGAGATAGCGAGAGAGAGATAGAGACAGCGAGAGATAGAGACAGCGAGAGAGAGATAGAGACAGCGAGAGAGAGATAGAGACAACGAGAGAGATAGGGAGATAAAGAGAAAGAGACAGGGGAGAGAGAGAGAAAGAGACAGGGGAGAGAGAGAGAGAGAGAGACAGGGAGAGGGAGAGAGAGAGAGATAGGGAGAGAGAGAGAGATAGGGAGAGAGAGAGAGATAGGGAGAGAGAGAAAGATAGGGAGAGAGAGAGAGATAGGGAGAGAGAGAGAGAGGGACAGGGAGAGAGAGACTGGGATAGAGAGAGAGAGAGAGACAGAGACAGGGATAGAGAGAGAGAGACAGGGATAGAGAGAGAGAGAGACAGGGATAGAGAGAGAGACAGGGAGGGAGAGAGAGATACGGTGAGAGAGACACAGGGTGAGAGAGAGGGAGAGACAGGGAGAGAGAGAGACTGGTAGAGAGAGAGACAGGGAGAGAGAGATAGAGATAGCGAGAGAGAGATAGAGACAGCGAGAGATAGAGACAGCGAGAGAGAGATAGAGACAGCGAGAGAGAGATAGAGACAACGAGAGAGATAGGGAGATAAAGAGAAAGAGACAGGGGAGAGAGAGAGAAAGAGACAGGGGAGAGAGAGAGAGATCGAGACAGGGAGAGAGAGGGAGTGAGTCAGGGAGAGAGAGGGAGAGAGACAGGGAGAGAGACAGGGAGAGAGACAGGGAGAGAGACAGGGAGAGAGACAGGGAGAGAGAGCAAGTGAAATAGGGAGAGAGAGCGAGAGAGATAGGGAGAGAGAGAGAGAGAGGGAGAGAGAGTGAGAGACAGGGAGAGAGAGAGAGACAAGGAGAGAGAGAGAGCGGGAGAGACGGAGAGAGGGAGAGTGAGGGAGACAGGGAGAGAGGGAGAGAGGGACAGGGAGAGAGAGAGAGACAGAGAGACATGGAGCGAGAGAGAGACCAGGAGAGAGAGAGACTGGGAGAGAGAGAGAGAGTGAGAGAGAGAGAGAGAGACAGACAGGGAGAGAGAGAGCGTGAGAGAGAGAGAGAGTGAGAGAGAGAGAGAGTGAGAGAGAGAGAGAGTGAGAGAGAGAGAGAGTGAGAGAGAGCGAGACAGAGAGTGAGAGACAGGGAGGGAGAGAGAGAGAGATAGGGTCAGAGAAACAGAAACAGGGAGAGAGAGGGAGAGACAGGGAGAGAGAGAGACTGGGAGAGAGAGAGAGAGAGACTGGGAGAGAGAGAGAGAGAGAGCGAGAGACCAGGAGAGAGACAGGAAGAGAGAGAGAGAGAAATAGAGAGAGAGAGAGAGTGTGAGAGAGTCAGGGAGAGAGAGAGGGAGAGAGAGGGAGAGAGAGACATGGAGACAGAGAGCGAGAGAGAGACAGGGGGAGGGGGAGAGACATGCAGACAGAGACAGCGAGAGAGAGAGAGAAAGAGAGAGAGTGAGACAGGGTGAGAGAGAGACAGGGAGAAAGAGATGGAGAGAGACAGGGTGTGAGAGAGAGAGACAGGGAGAGAGAGAGAGAGACAGGGAGGGAGAGAGAGACAGGGAGAGAGAGAGAGAGACAGGGAGAAAGAGAG
>NW_024470796.1:10000-120000 GCF_017639515.1 Carcharodon carcharias | reverse complement strand
AGAGCGAGACAGGGAGACAAGGAGAGACAGGGAGACAGAGAGAGACAGGGAGACAGAGAGAGAGAGATAGGGAGAGAGAGAGAGACAGGGAGAGAGAGAGAGACAGGGAGAGAGAGAGAGACAGGGAGAGAGAGAGAGATAGGGAGAGAGAGAGAGATAGGGAGTGAGTGAGATAGCGAGAGAGAGATAGGGAGACAGAGAGAGATAGGGAGAGAGAGATAGGGAGACAGAGAGAGCTAGGAAGAGAGAGAGAGTTAGGGAGAGAGAGAGAGAGAGAGACAGGGATAGCGAGAGAGTAATAGAGGGAGAGAGAGTGACAGGGAGAGAGAGAGAGACAGGGATAGAGAGAGAGAGACAGGGATAGAGAGAGAGAAAGACATGGAGAGAGAGAGAGAGAGTCAGTGAGGGAGAGAGAGACAGGGAGCTAGAGAGAGACAGGGAGCTAGAGAGAGACAGGGAGCTAGAGAGAGACAGGGAGCGAGAGAGAGACAGGGAGCGAGAGAGAGACAGGGAGCGAGAGAGAGACAGGGAGCGAGAGAGAGACAGGGAGCGAGAGAGAGACAGGGAGCGAGAGAGAGACAGGGAGCGAGAGAGAGAGAGGGAGCGAGAGAGAGACAGGGAGCGAGAGAGAGACAGGGAGCGAGAGAGAGACAGGGAGCGAGAGAGAGACAGGGAGTGAGAGAGAGACAGGGAGCGAGAGAGAGACAGGGAGCGAGAGAGAGACAGGGAGCGAGAGAGAGACAGGAGCGAGAGAGAGACAGGGAGCGAGAGAGAGAGAGGGAGCGAGAGAGAGACAGGGAGCGAGAGAGAGACAGGGAGCGAGAGAGAGACAGGGAGCGAGAGAGAGACAGGGAGCGAGAGAGAGACAGGGAGCGAGAGAGAGACAGGGAGCGAGAGAGAGACAGGGAGCGAGAGAGAGACAGGGAGCGAGAGAGAGAGAGCTAGCGAGAGAGAGTGAGGGAGCTAGAGAGAGAGAGGGAGCGAGAGAGAGAGAGGGAGCGAGAGAGAGAGAGGGAGTGAGAGAGAGAGAGGGAGCGAGAGAGAGAAAGAGGGAGCGAGAGAGAGACAGGAAGCGAGGGAGAGACAGGGAGCGAGAGAGAGACAGGGAGCGAGAGAGAGACACGGAGCGAGAGAGAGACGGGAGCGAGAGAGAGACAGGGAGCGAGAGAGAGACAGGGAGCGAGAGAGAGACAGGGAGCGAGAGAGAGACAGGGAGCGAGAGAGAGACAGGAAGCGAGAGAGAGACAGGGAGCGAGAGAGAGACAGGGAGCGAGAGAGAGACAGGGAGCGAGAGAGAGACAGGGAGCGAGAGAGATACAGGGAGCGAGAGAGAGACAGGGAGCGAGAGAGAGACAGGGAGCGAGAGAAAGACAGGGAGCGAGAGAAAGACAGGGAGCGAGAGAAAGACAGGGAGCGAGAGAGAGACACCGGGAGCGAGAGAGAGAGACAGGGAGCGAGAGAGAGAGACAGGGAGCGAGAGAGAGACAGGGAGAGAGAGAGAGACAGGGAGAGAGAGAGGGAGAAAGACAGGGAGAGATAGAGAGAGAGACTGGGAGGAAGAGAGAGAGAGTCAGGGAGATAGAGAAGGAGACAGGGAGAGAGAGAAGGAGACAGGGAGAGAGAGAAGGAGACAGGGAGAGAGAGAAGGAGACAGGGTGAGAGAGAAGGAGACAGGGTGAGAGAGAAGGAGACAGGGTGAGAGAGAAGGAGACAGGGTGAGTGAGAAGGAGACAGGTTGAGAGAGAAGGAGACAGGGTGAGAGAGAAGGAGACAGGGTGAGAGAGAAGGAGACAGGGTGAGAGAGAAGGAGACAGGGTGAGAGAGAAGGAGACAGGGTGAGAGAGAAGGAGACAGGGTGAGAGAGAGAGAGTTAGTGAGAGAGAGAGTTAGTGAGAGAGAGAGAGACAGGGAGCGAGAGAGAGACAGGGAGCGAGAGAGAGACAGGGAGCGAGAGAGAGACAGGGAGCGAGAGGGAGACAGGGATTGAGAGAGAGACAGGGAGCGAGAGAGAGAGACAGGGAGCGAGAGAGAGAGACAGGGAGCAAGAGAGAGACAGGGAGCGAGAGAGAGACAGGGAGCGAGAGAGAGACAGGGAGCGAGAGAGAGACAGGGAGCGAGAGAGAGACACGGAGCGAGAGAGAGACAGGGAGCGAGAGGGAGAGACAGGTAGAGAGTGTGACAGGCAGTGGGAGAGAGAGACAGGAAGTGACAGAAAGACAGGGAGAGAGTGAGACATGGAGAGAGAGAGAGAAACATGGAGAGAGAGAGAGACATGGGGAGAGAGAGACAGGGTGGGAGAGAGAGAGATAGGGTGAGAGAGATGGAGAGAGAGATAGGAAGAGAGAGACAGGGAGAGAGAGAGAGTCAGGGAGATAAAGAAGGAGACAGGGAGAGAGAGAAGGAAACAGGGTGAGAGAGAAGGAGATAGTGTGAGAGAGAGAGTTAGTGAGAGACAGAGAGACCGGGAGAGAGAGAGAGACAGGGAGAGAGAGAGAGAGACAGGGATAGAGAGAGAGAGAGACAGGGATAGAGAGAGAGGGAGACAGGGATAGAGAGAGAGAAAGACATGGAGAGAGAGAGAAAGACATGGAGAGAGAGAGAAAGACATGGAGAGAGAGAGAAAGACATGGAGAGAGAGAGAAAGACATGGAGAGAGAGAGAGACAGGGAGCGAGAGAGAGACAGGGAGCGAGAGAGAGACAGGGAGCGAGAGAGAGAGACAGGGAGCGAGAGAGAGAGACAGGGAGCGAGAGAGAGAGACAGGGAGCGAGAGAGAGAGACAGGGAGCGAGAGAGAGACAGGGAGCGAGAGAGAGACAGGGAGCGAGAGAGAGACAGGGAGCGAGAGAGAGACAGGGAGCGAGAGAGAGACAGGGAGCGAGAGAGAGACAGGGAGCGAGAGAGAGACAGGGAGCGAGAGGAGAGACAGGGAGCGAGAGAGAGATAGGGAGCGAGAGAGAGACAGGGAGCGAGAGAGAGACAGGGAGCTAGAGAGAGACAGGGAGCGAGAGAGAGACAGGGAGCGAGAGAGAGACAGGGAGCGAGAGTGAGACAGGGAGCGAGAGAGAGACAGGGAGCGAGAGAGAGACAGGGAGCGAGAGAGAGACAGGGAGCGAGAGAGACAGGGAGCGAGAGAGAGACAGGGAGCGAGAGAGAGACTGGGAGCGAGAGAGAGACAGGGTGAGAGAGAGACAGGGAGCGAGAGAGAGACAGGGAGCGAGAGAGAGACAGGGAGCGAGAGAGAGACAGGGAGCGAGAGAGAGAGACAGGGAGCGAGAGAGAGACAGGGAGCGAGAGAGACAGGGAGCGAGAGAGACAGGGAGCGAGAGAGACATGCAGAGAGAGAGTGACATGGAGAGAGAGAGACAGGGAGGGAGAGAGGGAGAGATATAGGGTGATAGAGAGAGAGACAGGGAGAGAGAGTGACAGGGAGCAAGAGAGAGACAGGGAGCGAGAGAGACAGGGTGAGAGAGAGACAGGGTGAGAGAGAGACAGGGTGAGAGAGAGACAGGGTGAGAGAGAGACAGGGTGAGAGAGAGACAGGGTGAGAGAGAGACAGGGTGAGAGAGAGACAGGGATAGGGATGGAGAGACAGGTAGAGAGTGAGACAGGTAGTGGGAGAGAGAGACAGGAAGTGACTGAGAGACAGGGAGAGAGAGAGACATGGAGAGAGAGAGAGACATGGAAAGTGAGAGACAGGGAGGGAGAGAGAGAGCGAGATAGGGTGATAGAAAGAGAGACAGGGAGTGAGAGAGACAGGGAGAGAGAGAGACAGGGAGAGAGATAGACAGGGAGAGAGAGAAAGACAGGGAGAGAGAGAGACAGGGAGAGAGAGAGACAGGGGGAGAGAGAGACAGGGGGAGAGAGAGACGGGAGAGAGAGAGACGGGGGAGAGAGAGACAGGGAGAGAGAGACAGGGAGAGAGAGACAGGGGGAGAGAGAGACAGGGGGAGAGAGAGACAGGGGGAGAGAGACAGGGGGAGAGAGACAGGGTGAGAGAGACAGGGGGAGAGAGAGACAGGGAGAGAGAGACGGGGGAGAGAGAGACAGGGGGAGAGAGAGACAGGGAGAGAGAGAAAGGGGAGAGAGAGAAAGGGGGAGAGAGAGACAGGGGGAGAGAGACAGGGGGAGAGAGAGAGGGAGAGAGAGAGATGGGGGGAGAGGGAGAGAGGGGGAGAGAGAGACAGGGGGAGAGAGAGACAGGGGGAGAGAGAGAAAGGTATAGAAAGAGAGAGACAGGTAGAGAGTGAGACAGGCAGTGGGAGAGAGAGACAGGAAGTGACAGAGAGACAGGGAGAGAGAGACAGGGAGAGAGAGAGAGACAGGGAGAGAGAGAGAGAGACAGGGAGAGAGAGAGAGACAGGGAGAGAGAGAGAGATAGGGAGAGAGAGAGAGATAGGGAGAGAGAGAGACAGGGAGAGAGAGAGACAGGGAGAGAGAGAGACAGACAGCGAGAGAGAGTTAGAGACAGCGAGAGAGATAGAGACAGGAAGAGAGAGAGAGGGCCTGGGAGAGAGAGAGAGAGAGAGAGATAGGGAGAGAGAGAGACTGAGACAGGGAAAGAGTGAGAGCGAGACCGGGAGGGAGAGAGAGAGAGATGGAGAGAGATAGATAGGAAGAGAGAGACAGGGAGAGATAGAGACAGCGAGAGAGAGAGAGAGAGACTGGGAAAGAGAGAGAGGGACTGGGAGAGAGAGAGAGAGAGAGAGAGCGAGCCCGGGAGGGAGAGAGAGAGAGAGAGAGATGGAGAGAGAGAGCTGGAGAGAGAGATAGAAGCGAGAGACAGGGAGAGAGAGACAGGCAGAGAGTGAGACAGGCAGTGGGAGAGAGAGACAGGAAGTGACAGAGAGACAGGGAGAGAGGGACTGGGAGAGAGAGAGAGGGACTGGGAGAGAGAGAGAGAGAGAGAGCCCGGGAGGGAGAGAGAGAGAGAGAGAGATGGAGAGAGAGAGATGGAGAGAGAGATAGGAAGCGAGAGACAGGGAGAGAGAGACAGGGAGAGAGAGACAGGGAGAGAGAGACAGGGAGAGAGAGACAGGGAGAGAGAGACAGGGAGAGAGAGACAGGGAGAGAGAGACAGGGAGAGAGAGAGACAGGGAGAGAGAGACAGGGAGAGAGAGACAGGGAGAGAGAGACAGGGAGAGAGAGACAGGGAGAGAGAGACAGGGAGAGAGAGACAGGGAGAGAGAGAGAGAGTGAGAGAGAGGGAGTGAGAGAGAGTGAGACAGAGAGTGAGAGACAGGGAGGGAGAGAGAGAGAGAGAGTCAGGGAGATAGAGAAGGAGACAGGGCGAGAGAGAAGGAAACAAGGTGAGAGAGAAGGAGATAGTGTGAGAGAGAGAGTTAGTGAGAGACAGAGAGATAGGGAGAGAGAGAGAGAGACAGGGAGAGAGAGAGAGAGACAGGGATAGAGAGAGAGAGAGACAGGGATAGAGAGAGAGAGAGGGAGCGAGAGAGAGAGAGGGAGCGAGAGAGAGACAGGGAGCGAGAGAGAGACAGGGAGCGAGAGAGAGACAGGGAGCGAGAGAGAGACAGGGAGCGAGAGAGAGACAGGGAGCGAGAGAGAGACAGGGAGCGAGAGAGAGACAGGGAGCGAGAGAGAGACAGGGAGCGAGAGAGAGACAGGGAGCGAGAGAGAGACAGGGAGCGAGAGAGAGACAGGGAGCGAGAGAGAGACAGGGAGCGAGAGAGAGACAGGGAGCGAGAGAGAGACAGGGAGCGAGAGAGAGACAGGGAGCGAGAGAGAGACAGGGAGCGAGAGAGAGACAGGGAGCGAGAGAGAGACAGGGAGCGAGAGAGAGAGACAGGGAGCGAGAGAGTGAGACAGGGAGCGAGAGAGAGACAGGGAGCGAGAGCGAGACAGGGAGTGAGAGAGACAGGGAGCGAGAGAGACAGGGAGCGAGAGAGACAGGGAGCGAGAGAGACATGCAGAGAGAGAGTGACATGGAGAGAGAGAGACAGGGAGGGAGAGAGGGAGAGAGATAGGGTGATAGAAAGAGAGGACAGGGAGAGAGAGTGACAGGGAGCAAGAGAGAGACAGGGAGCGAGAGAGAGACAGGGAGCGAGAGAGAGACAGGGAGCGAGAGAGAGAGGGAACGAGAGAAACAGGGAGCGATAGAGACAGGGTGAGAGAGAGACAGGGTGAGAGAGAGACAGGGTGAGAGAGAGACAGGGTGAGAGAGAGACAGGGTGAGAGAGAGACAGGGATAGGGATGGAGAGACAGGTAGAGAGTGAGACAGGTAGTGGGAGAGAGAGACAGGAAGTGACTGAGAGACAGGGAGAGAGAGAGACATGGAGAGAGAGAGAGACATGGAAAGTGAGAGACAGGGAGGGAGAGAGAGAGCGAGATAGGGTGATAGAAAGAGAGACAGGGAGTGAGAGAGACAGGGAGAGAGAGAGACAGGGAGAGAGAGAGAGACAGGGAGAGAGAGAGACAGGGAGCGAGAGAGAGACAGGGAGCGAGAGAGAGACAGGGAGCGAGAGAGAGAGACAGGGAGCGAGAGAGAGACAGGGAGCGAGAGAGACAGGGAGCGAGAGAGACAGGGAGCGAGAGAGACATGCAGAGAGAGAGTGACATGGAGAGAGAGAGACAGGGAGGGAGAGAGGGAGAGATATAGGGTGATAGAGAGAGAGACAGGGAGAGAGTGACAGGGAGCAAGAGAGAGACAGGGAGCGAGAGAGACAGGGTGAGAGAGAGACAGGGTGAGAGAGAGACAGGGTGAGAGAGAGACAGGGTGAGAGAGAGACAGGGTGAGAGAGAGACAGGGTGAGAGAGAGACAGGGTGAGAGAGAGACAGGGATAGGGATGGAGAGACAGGTAGAGAGTGAGACAGGTAGTGGGAGAGAGAGACAGGAAGTGACTGAGAGACAGGGAGAGAGAGAGATATGGAGAGAGAGAGAGACATGGAAAGTGAGAGACAGGGAGGGAGAGAGAGAGCGAGATAGGGTGATAGAAAGAGAGACAGGGAGTGAGAGAGACAGGGAGAGAGAGAGACAGGGAGAGAGAGAGAGACAGGGAGAGAGAGAGAGACAGGGGGAGAGAGAGACAGGGGGAGAGAGAGACAGGGGGAGAGAGAGACAGGGGGAGAGAGAGACGGGAGAGAGAGAGACGGGGGAGAGAGAGACAGGGAGAGAGAGACAGGGAGAGAGAGACAGGGGGAGAGAGAGACAGGGGGAGAGAGAGACAGGGGGAGAGAGACAGGGGGAGAGAGACAGGGTGAGAGAGACAGGGGAGAGAGAGACAGGGAGAGAGAGACGGGGGAGAGAGAGACAGGGTGAGAGAGAGACAGGGAGAGAGAGAAAGGGGAGAGAGAGAAAGGGGGAGAGAGAGACAGGGGGAGAGAGACAGGGGGAGAGAGAGAGGGAGAGAGAGAGATGGGGGAGAGAGAGACAGGGGGAGAGAGAGACAGGGGGAGAGAGAGACAGGGGGAGAGAGAGAAAGGTATAGAAAGAGAGAGACAGGTAGAGAGTGAGACAGGCAGTGGGAGAGAGAGACAGGAAGTGACAGAGAGACAGGGAGAGAGAGACAGGGAGAGAGAGAGAGACAGGGAGAGAGAGAGAGAGACAGGGAGAGAGAGAGAGACAGGGAGAGAGAGAGAGATAGGGAGAGAGAGAGAGATAGGGAGAGAGAGAGACAGGGAGAGAGAGAGACAGGGAGAGAGAGAGACAGACAGCGAGAGAGAGTTAGAGACAGCGAGAGAGATAGAGACAGGAAGAGAGAGAGAGGGCCTGGGAGAGAGAGAGAGAGAGAGAGATAGGGAGAGAGAGAGACTGAGACAGGGAAAGAGTGAGAGCGAGACCGGGAGGGAGAGAGAGAGAGATGGAGAGAGATAGATAGGAAGAGAGAGACAGGGAGAGATAGAGACAGCGAGAGAGAGAGAGAGAGACTGGGAAAGAGAGAGAGGGACTGGGAGAGAGAGAGAGAGAGAGAGAGCGAGCCCGGGAGGAGAGAGAGAGAGAGAGAGATGGAGAGAGAGAGCTGGAGAGAGAGATAGGAAGCGAGAGACAGGGAGAGAGAGACAGGCAGAGAGTGAGACAGGCAGTGGGAGAGAGAGACAGGAAGTGACAGAGAGACAGGGAGAGAGGGACTGGGAGAGAGAGAGAGGGACTGGGAGAGAGAGAGAGAGAGAGAGCCCGGGAGGGAGAGAGAGAGAGAGAGAGATGGAGAGAGAGAGATGGAGAGAGAGATAGGAAGCGAGAGACAGGGAGAGAGAGACAGGGAGAGAGAGACAGGGAGAGAGAGACAGGGAGAGAGAGACAGGGAGAGAGAGACAGGGAGAGAGAGACAGGGAGAGAGAGACAGGGAGAGAGAGAGACAGGGAGAGAGAGACAGGGAGAGAGAGACAGGGAGAGAGAGACAGGGAGAGAGAGACAGGGAGAGAGAGACAGGGAGAGAGAGAGAGAGTGAGAGAGAGGGAGTGAGAGAGAGGGAGACAGAGAGTGAGAGACAGGGAGGGAGAGAGAGAGAGAGAGTCAGGGAGATAGAGAAGGAGACAGGGCGAGAGAGAAGGAAACAAGGTGAGAGAGAAGGAGATAGTGTGAGAGAGAGAGTTAGTGAGAGACAGAGAGATAGGGAGAGAGAGAGAGAGACAGGGAGAGAGAGAGAGAGACAGGGATAGAGAGAGAGAGAGACAGGGATAGAGAGAGAGAGAGGGAGCGAGAGAGAGACAGGGAGCGAGAGAGAGACAGGGAGCGAGAGAGAGACAGGGAGCGAGAGAGAGACAGGGAGCGAGAGAGAGACAGGGAGCGAGAGAGAGACAGGGAGCGAGAGAGAGACAGGGAGCGAGAGAGAGACAGGGAGCGAGAGAGAGACAGGGAGCGAGAGAGAGACAGGGAGCGAGAGAGAGACAGGGAGCGAGAGAGAGACAGGGAGCGAGAGAGAGACAGGGAGCGAGAGAGAGACAGGGAGCGAGAGAGAGACAGGGAGCGAGAGAGAGACAGGGAGCGAGAGAGAGACAGGGAGCGAGAGAGAGACAGGGAGCGAGAGAGAGACAGGGAGCGAGAGAGAGAGACAGGGAGCGAGAGAGTGAGACAGGGAGCGAGAGAGAGACAGGGGAGCGAGAGCGAGACAGGGAGCGAGAGAGACAGGGAGCGAGAGAGACAGGGAGCGAGAGAGACAGGGAGCGAGAGAGACATGCAGAGAGAGAGTGACATGGAGAGAGAGAGACAGGGAGGGAGAGAGGGAGAGAGATAGGGTGATAGAAAGAGAGACAGGGAGAGAGAGTGACAGGGAGCGAGAGAGAGACAGGGAGCGAGAGAGAGACAGGGAGCGAGAGAGAGACAGGGAGCGAGAGAGAGAGGGAACGAGAGAAACAGGGAGCGATAGAGACAGGGTGAGAGAGAGACAGGGTGAGAGAGAGACAGGGTGAGAGAGAGACAGGGTGAGAGAGAGACAGGGTGAGAGAGAGACAGGGATAGGGATGGAGAGACAGGTAGAGAGTGAGACAGGTAGTGGGAGAGAGAGACAGGAAGTGACTGAGAGACAGGGAGAGAGAGAGACATGGAGAGAGAGAGAGACATGGAAAGTGAGAGACAGGGAGGGAGAGAGAGAGCGAGATAGGGTGATAGAAAGAGAGACAGGGAGTGAGAGAGACAGGGAGAGAGAGAGACAGGGAGAGAGAGAGAGACAGGGAGAGAGAGAGACAGGGAGCGAGAGAGAGACAGGGAGCGAGAGAGAGACAGGGAGCGAGAGAGAGAGACAGGGAGCGAGAGAGAGACAGGGAGCGAGAGAGACAGGGAGCGAGAGAGACAGGGAGCGAGAGAGACATGCAGAGAGAGAGTGACATGGAGAGAGAGAGACAGGGAGGGAGAGAGGGAGAGATATAGGGTGATAGAGAGAGAGACAGGGAGAGAGAGTGACAGGGAGCAAGAGAGAGACAGGGAGCGAGAGAGACAGGGTGAGAGAGAGACAGGGTGAGAGAGAGACAGGGTGAGAGAGAGACAGGGTGAGAGAGAGACAGGGTGAGAGAGAGACAGGGTGAGAGAGAGACAGGGTGAGAGAGAGACAGGGATAGGGATGGAGAGACAGGTAGAGAGTGAGACAGGTAGTGGGAGAGAGAGACAGGAAGTGACTGAGAGACAGGGAGAGAGAGAGATATGGAGAGAGAGAGAGACATGGAAAGTGAGAGACAGGGAGGGAGAGAGAGAGCGAGATAGGGTGATAGAAAGAGAGACAGGGAGTGAGAGAGACAGGGAGAGAGAGAGATAGGGAGAGAGCGAGAGAGACAGGGGTATAGAGAGAGACAGGGGGAGGGAAGAGAGACAAGGGGGAGAGAGAGAGACAAGGGGGAGAGAAAGAGAGAGGTGGCGAGAGAGAGACAGGGGGAGAGAGAGAGAGACGGGGGAGAGAGAGACAGGGAGAGAGAGACAGGGAGAGAGAGACAGGGGGAGAGAGAGACAGGGGGAGAGAGAGACAGGGGGAGAGAGACAGGGGGAGAGAGACAGGGTGAGAGAGACAGGGGGAGAGAGAGACAGGGAGAGAGAGACGGGGGAGAGAGAGACAGGGGGAGAGAGAGACAGGGAGAGAGAGAAAGGGGAGAGAGAGAAAGGGGGAGAGAGAGACAGGGGGAGAGAGACAGGGGGAGAGAGAGAGGGAGAGAGAGAGATGGGGGAGAGAGAGACAGGGGGAGAGAGAGACAGGGGGAGAGAGAGACAGGGGGAGAGAGAGAAAGGTATAGAAAGAGAGAGACAGGTAGAGAGTGAGACAGGCAGTGGGAGAGAGAGACAGGAAGTGACAGAGAGACAGGGAGAGAGAGACAGGGAGAGAGAGAGAGACAGGGAGAGAGAGAGAGAGACAGGGAGAGAGAGAGAGACAGGGAGAGAGAGAGAGATAGGGAGAGAGAGAGAGACAGGGAGAGAGAGAGAGACAGGGAGAGAGAGAGATAGGGAGAGAGAGAGACAGACAGCGAGAGAGAGTTAGAGACAGCGAGAGAGATAGAGACAGGAAGAGAGAGAGAGGGCCTGGGAGAGAGAGAGAGAGAGAGAGATAGGGAGAGAGAGAGACTGAGACAGGGAAAGAGTGAGAGCGAGACCGGGAGGGAGAGAGAGAGAGATGGAGAGAGATAGATAGGAAGAGAGAGACAGGGAGAGATAGAGACAGCGAGAGAGAGAGAGAGAGACTGGGAAAGAGAGAGAGGGACTGGGAGAGAGAGAGAGAGAGAGAGAGCGAGCCCGGGAGGGAGAGAGAGAGAGAGAGAGATGGAGAGAGAGAGCTGGAGAGAGAGATAGGAAGCGAGAGACAGGGAGAGAGAGACAGGCAGAGAGTGAGACAGGCAGTGGGAGAGAGAGACAGGAAGTGACAGAGAGACAGGGAGAGAGGGACTGGGAGAGAGAGAGAGGGACTGGGAGAGAGAGAGAGAGAGAGAGCCCGGGAGGGAGAGAGAGAGAGAGAGAGATGGAGAGAGAGAGATGGAGAGAGAGATAGGAAGCGAGAGACAGGGAGAGAGAGACAGGGAGAGAGAGACAGGGAGAGAGAGACAGGGAGAGAGAGACAGGGAGAGAGAGACAGGGAGAGAGAGACAGGGAGAGAGAGACAGGGAGAGAGAGACAGGGAGAGAGAGACAGGGAGAGAGAGAGACAGGGAGAGAGAGACAGGGAGAGAGAGACAGGGAGAGAGAGACAGGGAGAGAGAGACAGGGAGAGAGAGACAGAGAGAGAGAGAGAGAGTGAGAGAGAGGGAGTGAGAGAGAGGGAGACAGAGAGTGAGAGACAGGGAGGGAGAGAGAGAGAGAGAGTCAGGGAGATAGAGAAGGAGACAGGGCGAGAGAGAAGGAAACAAGGTGAGAGAGAAGGAGATAGTGTGAGAGAGAGAGTTAGTGAGAGACAGAGAGATAGGGAGAGAGAGAGAGAGACAGGGAGAGAGAGAGAGAGACAGGGATAGAGAGAGAGAGAGACAGGGATAGAGAGAGAGAGAGGGAGCGAGAGAGAGACAGCGAGCGAGAGAGAGACAGGGAGCGAGAGAGAGACAGGGAGCGAGAGAGAGACAGGGAGCGAGAGAGAGACAGGGAGCGAGAGAGAGACAGGGAGCGAGAGAGAGACAGGGAGCGAGAGAGAGACAGGGAGCGAGAGAGAGACAGGGAGCGAGAGAGAGACAGGGAGCGAGAGAGAGACAGGGAGCGAGAGAGAGACAGGGAGCGAGAGAGAGACAGGGAGCGAGAGAGAGACAGGGAGCGAGAGAGAGACAGGGAGCGAGAGAGAGACAGGGAGCGAGAGAGAGACAGGGAGCGAGAGAGAGACAGGGAGCGAGAGAGAGACAGGGAGCGAGAGAGAGAGACAGGGAGCGAGAGAGTGAGACAGGGAGCGAGAGAGAGACAGGGAGCGAGAGCGAGACAGGGAGCGAGAGAGACAGGGAGCGAGAGAGACAGGGAGCGAGAGAGACAGGGAGCGAGAGAGACATGCAGAGAGAGAGTGACATGGAGAGAGAGAGACAGGGAGGGAGAGAGGGAGAGAGATAGGGTGATAGAAAGAGAGACAGGGAGAGAGAGTGACAGGGAGCAAGAGAGAGACAGGGAGCGAGAGAGAGACAGGGAGCGAGAGAGAGACAGGGAGCGAGAGAGAGAGGGAACGAGAGAAACAGGGAGCGATAGAGACAGGGTGAGAGAGAGACAGGGTGAGAGAGAGACAGGGTGAGAGAGAGACAGGGTGAGAGAGAGACAGGGTGAGAGAGAGACAGGGATAGGGATGGAGAGACAGGTAGAGAGTGAGACAGGTAGTGGGAGAGAGAGACAGGAAGTGACTGAGAGACAGGGAGAGAGAGAGACATGGAGAGAGAGAGAGACATGGAAAGTGAGAGACAGGGAGGGAGAGAGAGAGCGAGATAGGGTGATAGAAAGAGAGACAGGGAGTGAGAGAGACAGGGAGAGAGAGAGACAGGGAGAGAGAGAGAGACAGGGAGAGAGAGAGACAGGGAGAGGGAGAGACAGGGAGAGAGAGATAGGGGAGAGAGAGACAGGGGGAGAGAGAGACAGGGGGAGAGAGACAGGGGGAGAGAGAGACAGGGAGAGAGAGAGACGGGGAGAGAGAGAGAGACGGGGGAGAGAGAGACAGGGAGAGAGAGAAAGGGGGGAGAGAGAAAGGGGGGAGAGGGAAAGGGGAGAGAGAGACGGGGGGGAGAGAGACAGGGGGAGAGAGAGACAGGGAGAGAGAGAGACGGGGGAGAGAGAGACAGGGGGAGAGAGAGACAGGGAGAGAGAGAAAGGGGAGAGAGAGACAGGGGGAGAGAGAGACAGGGGGAGAGAGACAGGGGGAGAGAGAGACAGGGAGAGAGAGAGACGGGGGAGAGAGAGACAGGGGAGAGAGAGACAGGGGGAGAGAGAGACAGGGGGAGAGAGAGACAGGGGGAGAGAGAGACAGGGGGAGAGAGAGAAAGGTATAGAAAGGGAGAGACAGGTAGAGAGTGAGACAGGCAGTGGGAGAGAGAGACAGGAAGGGAGAGAGAGACAGGGAGAGAGAGAGAGACAGGGAGGGAGAGAGAGAGAGACAGGGAGAGAGAGAGAGACAGGGAGAGAGAGAGAGACAGGGAGAGAGAGAGAGACAGGGAGAGAGAGAGAGACAGGGAGAGAGAGAGACAGGGAGAGAGAGAGACAGACAGCGAGAGAGATTTAGAGACAGCGAGAGAGAGTTAGTGACAGCGAGAGAGATAGAGACAGGAAGAGAGAGAGAGGGACTGGGAGAGAGAGAGAGAGAGAGAGAGATAGGGAGAGAGAGAGACTGAGACAGGGAAAGAGTGAGAGCGAGACCGTGAGGGAGAGAGAGAGAGATGGAGAGAGATAGATAGGAAGAGAGAGACAGGGAGAGATAGAGACAGCGAGAGAGAGAGAGAGAGACTGGGAAAGAGAGAGAGGGACTGGGAGAGAGAGAGAGGGACTGGGAGAGAGAGAGAGAGAGAGAGTCCGGGAGGGAGAGAGAGAGAGAGAGAGATGGAGAGAGAGAGATGGAGAGAGAGATAGGAAGCGAGAGACAGGGAGAGAGAGACAGGGAGAGAGAGACAGGGAGAGAGAGACAGGGAGAGAGAGACAGGGAGAGAGAGACAGGGAGAGAGAGACAGGGAGAGAGAGACAGGGAGAGAGAGACAGGGAGAGAGAGACAGGGAGAGAGAGACAGGGAGAGAGAGACAGGGAGAGAGAGAGAGAGTGAGAGAGAGGGAGTGAGAGAGAGGGAGACAGAGAGTGAGAGACAGGGAGGGAGAGAGAGAGAGAGTCAGGGAGATAGAGAAGGAGACATGGCGAGAGAGAAGGAAACAGGGTGAGAGAGAAGGAGATAGTGTGAGAGAGAGAGTTAGTGAGAGAGAGAGAGATAGGGAGAGAGAGAGAGAGACAGAGAGAGAGAGAGAGAGACAGGGATAGAGAGAGAGACAGGGAGCGAGAGAGAGACAGGGAGCGAGAGAGAGACAGGGAGCGAGAGAGAGACTGGGAGCGAAAGAGAGACTGGGAGCGAGAGAGAGACAGGGAGCGAGAGAGAGACAGGGAGCGAGAGAGAGACAGGGAGCGAGAGAGAGACAGGGAGCGAGAGAGAGACAGGGAGCGAGAGAGAGACAGGGAGCGAGAGAGAGACAGGGAGCGAGAGAGAGACAGGGAGCGAGAGAGACAGGGAGCGAGAGGGACATGCAGAGAGAGAGTGACATGGAGAGAGAGAGAGACAGGGAGGGAGTGAGAAAGAGAGATAGGGTGATAGAAAGAGAGACAGGGAGAGAGAGAGACAGGGAGCAAGAGAGAGACAGGGAGCGAGAGAGAGACAGGGAGCGAGAGAAACAGGGAGCGATACAGACAGGGTGAGAGAAAGACAGGGTGAGAGAGAGACAGGGTGAGAGAGAGACAGGGTGAGAGAGAGACAGGGAGCGAGAGAGAGACTGGGAGCGAGAGAGAGACAGGGAGCGAGAGGGAGAGACAGGTAGAGAGTGAGACAGGCAGTGGGAGAGAGAGACAGGAAGTGACAGAGAGACAGGGAGAGAGAGAGACATGGAGAGAGAGACAGACATGGAGAGAGAGAGACAGGGAGAGAGAGAGACAGGGGGAGAGAGAGACAGGGGGAGAGAGAGACAGGGGGAGAGAGAGACAGGGGGAGAGAGACAGGGGGAGAGAGACAGGGGGAGAGAGACAGGGGGAGAGAGACAGGGGGAGAGAGAGACAGGGAGAGAGAGAGACGGGGGAGAGAGAGACAGGGAGAGAGAGACAGGGAGAGAGAGACAGGGGGAGAGAGAGACAGGGGGAGAGAGAGACAGGGGGAGAGAGACAGGGGGAGAGAGACAGGGTGAGAGAGACAGGGGGAGAGAGAGACAGGGAGAGAGAGAGTCGGGGGAGAGAGAGACAGGGGTAGAGAGAGACAGGGAGAGAGAGAAAGGGGAGAGAGAGAAAGGGGGAGAGAGAGACAGGGGGAGAGAGACAGGGGGAGAGAGAGAGGGAGAGAGAGAGATGGGGGAGAGAGAGACAGGGGGAGAGAGAGACAGGGGGAGAGAGAGACAGGGGGAGAGAGAGAAAGGTATAGAAAGAGAGAGACAGGTAGAGAGTGAGACAGGCAGTGGGAGAGAGAGACAGGAAGTGACAGAGAGACAGGGAGAGAGAGACAGGGAGAGAGAGAGAGACAGGGAGAGAGAGAGAGAGACAGGGAGAGAGAGAGAGACAGGGAGAGAGAGAGAGACAGGGAGAGAGAGAGAGATAGGGAGAGAGAGAGAGATAGGGAGAGAGAGAGACAGGGAGAGAGAGAGACAGGGAGAGAGAGAGACAGACAGCGAGAGAGAGTTAGAGACAGCGAGAGAGATAGAGACAGGAAGAGAGAGAGAGGGCCTGGGAGAGAGAGAGAGAGAGAGAGATAGGGAGAGAGAGAGACTGAGACAGGGAAAGAGTGAGAGCGAGACCGGGAGGGAGAGAGAGAGAGATGGAGAGAGATAGATAGGAAGAGAGAGACAGGGAGAGATAGAGACAGCGAGAGAGAGAGAGAGAGACTGGGAAAGAGAGAGAGGGACTGGGAGAGAGAGAGAGAGAGAGAGAGCGAGCCCGGGAGGGAGAGAGAGAGAGAGAGAGATGGAGAGAGAGAGCTGGAGAGAGAGATAGGAAGCGAGAGACAGGGAGAGAGAGACAGGCAGAGAGAGACAGGCAGAGAGAGACAGGGAGAGAGAGACAGGGAGAGAGAGACAGGGAGAGAGAGACAGGGAGAGAGAGACAGGGAGAGAGAGACAGGGAGAGAGAGACAGGGAGAGAGAGACAGGGAGAGAGAGACAGGGAGAGAGAGACAGGGAGAGAGAGACAGGGAGAGAGAGAGAGAGTGAGAGAGAGGGAGTGAGAGAGAGGGAGACAGAGAGTGAGAGACAGGGAGGGAGAGAGAGAGAGAGAGTCAGGGAGATAGAGAAGGAGACAGGGCGAGAGAGAAGGAAACAAGGTGAGAGAGAAGGAGATAGTGTGAGAGAGAGAGTTAGTGAGAGACAGAGAGATAGGGAGAGAGAGAGAGAGACAGGGAGAGAGAGAGAGAGACAGGGATAGAGAGAGAGAGAGACAGGGAGCGAGAGAGAGAGAGGGAGCGAGAGAGAGAGAGGGAGCGAGAGAGAGAGAGGGAGCGAGAGAGAGACAGGGAGCGAGAGAGAGACAGGGAGCGAGAGAGAGACAGGGAGCGAGAGAGAGACAGGGAGCGAGAGAGAGACAGGGAGCGAGAGAGAGACAGGGAGCGAGAGAGAGACAGGGAGCGAGAGAGAGACAGGGAGCGAGAGAGAGACAGGGAGCGAGAGAGAGAGACAGGGAGCGAGAGAGAGAGACAGGGAGCGAGAGAGTGAGACAGGGAGCGAGAGAGAGACAGGGAGCGAGAGCGAGACAGGGAGCGAGAGAGACAGGGAGCGAGAGAGACAGGGAGCGAGAGAGACAGGGAGCGAGAGAGACATGCAGAGAGAGAGTGACATGGAGAGAGAGAGACAGGGAGGGAGAGAGGGAGAGAGATAGGGTGATAGAAAGAGAGACAGGGAGAGAGAGTGACAGGGAGCAAGAGAGAGACAGGGAGCGAGAGAGAGACAGGGAGCGAGAGAGAGAGGGAACGAGAGAAACAGGGAGCGATAGAGACAGGGTGAGAGAGAGACAGGGTGAGAGAGAGACAGGGTGAGAGAGAGACAGGGTGAGAGAGAGACAGGGTGAGAGAGAGACAGGGATAGGGATGGAGAGACAGGTAGAGAGTGAGACAGGTAGTGGGAGAGAGAGACAGGAAGTGACTGAGAGACAGGGAGAGAGAGAGACATGGAGAGAGAGAGAGACATGGAAAGTGAGAGACAGGGAGGGAGAGAGAGAGCGAGATAGGGTGATAGAAAGAGAGACAGGGAGTGAGAGAGACAGGGAGAGAGAGAGACAGGGAGAGAGAGAGAGACAGGGAGAGAGAGAGACAGGGAGAGGGAGAGACAGGGAGAGAGAGATAGGGGAGAGAGAGATAGGGGAGAGAGAGACAGGGGGAGAGAGAGACAGGGGGAGAGAGACAGGGGGAGAGAGAGACAGGGAGAGAGAGAGACGGGGAGAGAGAGAGAGACGGGGGAGTGAGAGACAGGGAGAGAGAGAAAGGGGGGAAAGAGAAAGGGGGGAGAGGGAAAGGGGAGAGAGAGACGGGGGGAGAGAGACAGGGGGAGAGAGAGACAGGGAGAGAGAGAGACGGGGGAGAGAGAGACAGGGGGAGAGAGAGACAGGGAGAGAGAGAAAGGGGAGAGAGAGACAGGGGGAGAGAGAGACAGGGGGAGAGAGAGAAAGGTATAGAAAGGGAGAGACAGGTAGAGAGTGAGACAGGCAGTGGGAGAGAGAGACAGGAAGGGAGAGAGAGACAGGGAGAGAGAGAGAGACAGGGAGGGAGAGAGAGAGAGACAGGGAGAGAGAGAGACAGGGAGAGAGAGAGAGACAGGGAGAAAGAGAGAGACAGGGAGAGAGAGAGACAGGGAGAGAGAGAGACAGACAGCGAGAGAGATTTAGAGACAGCGAGAGAGAGTTAGTGACAGCGAGAGAGATAGAGACAGGAAGAGAGAGAGAGGGACTGGGAGAGAGAGAGAGAGAGAGAGAGATAGGGAGAGAGAGAGACTGAGACAGGGAAAGAGTGAGAGCGAGACCGTGAGGGAGAGAGAGAGAGATGGAGAGAGATAGATAGGAAGAGAGAGACAGGGAGAGATAGAGACAGCGAGAGAGAGAGAGAGAGACTGGGAAAGAGAGAGAGGGACTGGGAGAGAGAGAGAGGGACTGGGAGAGAGAGAGAGAGAGAGAGCCCGGGAGGGAGAGAGAGAGAGAGAGAGATGGAGAGAGAGAGATGGAGAGAGAGATAGGAAGCGAGAGACAGGGAGAGAGAGACAGGGAGAGAGAGACAGGGAGAGAGAGACAAGGAGAGAGAGACAGGGAGAGAGAGACAGGGAGAGAGAGACAGGGAGAGAGAGACAGGGAGAGAGAGACAGGGAGAGAGAGACAGGGAGAGAGAGACAGGGAGAGAGAGACAGGGAGAGAGAGACAGGGAGAGAGAGACAGGGAGAGAGAGACAGGGAGAGAGAGACAGGGAGAGAGAGACAGGGAGAGAGAGAGAGAGTGAGAGAGAGGGAGTGAGAGAGAGGGAGACAGAGAGTGAGAGACAGGGAGGGAGAGAGAGAGAGAGAGTCAGGGAGATAGAGAAGGAGACAGGGCGAGAGAGAAGGAAACAAGGTGAGAGAGAAGGAGATAGTGTGAGAGAGAGAGTTAGTGAGAGACAGAGAGATAGGGAGAGAGAGAGAGAGACAGGGAGAGAGAGAGAGAGACAGGGATAGAGAGAGAGAGAGACAGGGATAGAGAGAGAGAGAGGGAGCGAGAGAGAGACAGGGAGCGAGAGAGAGACAGGGAGCGAGAGAGAGACAGGGAGCGAGAGAGAGACAGGGAGCGAGAGAGAGACAGGGAGCGAGAGAGAGACAGGGAGCGAGAGAGAGACAGGGAGCGAGAGAGAGACAGGGAGCGAGAGAGAGACAGGGAGCGAGAGAGAGACAGGGAGCGAGAGAGAGACAGGGAGCGAGAGAGAGACAGGGAGCGAGAGAGAGACAGGGAGCGAGAGAGAGACAGGGAGCGAGAGAGAGACAGGGAGCGAGAGAGAGAGACAGGGAGCGAGAGAGTGAGACAGGGAGCGAGAGAGAGACAGGGAGCGAGAGCGAGACAGGGAGCGAGAGAGACAGGGAGCGAGAGAGACAGGGAGCGAGAGAGACAGGGAGCGAGAGAGACATGCAGAGAGAGAGTGACATGGAGAGAGAGAGACAGGGAGGGAGAGAGGGAGAGAGATAGGGTGATAGAAAGAGAGACAGGGAGAGAGAGTGACAGGGAGCAAGAGAGAGACAGGGAGCGAGAGAGAGACAGGGAGCGAGAGAGAGACAGGGAGCGAGAGAGAGAGGGAACGAGAGAAACAGGGAGCGATAGAGACAGGGTGAGAGAGAGACAGGGTGAGAGAGAGACAGGGTGAGAGAGAGACAGGGTGAGAGAGAGACAGGGTGAGAGAGAGACAGGGATAGGGATGGAGAGACAGGTAGAGAGTGAGACAGGTAGTGGGAGAGAGAGACAGGAAGTGACTGAGAGACAGGGAGAGAGAGAGACATGGAGAGAGAGAGAGACATGGAAAGTGAGAGACAGGGAGGGAGAGAGAGAGCGAGATAGGGTGATAGAAAGAGAGACAGGGAGTGAGAGAGACAGGGAGAGAGAGAGACAGGGAGAGAGAGAGAGACAGGGAGAGAGAGAGACAGGGAGAGGGAGAGACAGGGAGAGAGAGATAGGGGAGAGAGAGACAGGGGGAGAGAGAGACAGGGGGAGAGAGACAGGGGGAGAGAGAGACAGGGGGAGAGAGAGACGGGGAGAGAGAGACAGGGAGAGAGAGAAAGGGGGGAGAGAGAAAGGGGGGAGAGGGAAAGGGGAGAGAGAGACGGGGGGAGAGAGACAGGGGGAGAGAGAGACAGGGAGAGAGAGAGACGGGGGAGAGAGAGACAGGGGGAGAGAGAGACAGGGAGAGAGAGAAAGGGGAGAGAGAGACAGGGGGAGAGAGAGAGACAGGGGGAGAGAGACAGGGGGAGAGAGAGACAGGGAGAGAGAGAGACGGGGGAGAGAGAGACAGGGGAGAGAGAGACAGGGGGAGAGAGAGACAGGGGGAGAGAGAGACAGGGGGAGAGAGAGACAGGGGGAGAGAGAGAAAGGTATAGAAAGGGAGAGACAGGTAGAGAGTGAGACAGGCAGTGGGAGAGAGAGACAGGAAGGGAGAGAGAGACAGGGAGAGAGAGAGAGACAGGGAGGGAGAGAGAGAGAGACAGGGAGAGAGAGAGAGACAGGGAGAGAGAGAGAGACAGGGAGAGAGAGAGAGACAGGGAGAGAAAGAGAGACAGGGAGAGAGAGAGACAGGGAGAGAGAGAGACAGACAGGGAGAGAGATTTAGAGACAGCGAGAGAGAGTTAGTGACAGCGAGAGAGATAGAGACAGGAAGAGAGAGAGAGGGACTGGGAGAGAGAGAGAGAGAGAGAGAGATAGGGAGAGAGAGAGACTGAGACAGGGAAAGAGTGAGAGCGAGACCGTGAGGGAGAGAGAGAGAGATGGAGAGAGATAGATAGGAAGAGAGAGACAGGGAGAGATAGAGACAGCGAGAGAGAGAGAGAGAGACTGGGAAAGAGAGAGAGGGACTGGGAGAGAGAGAGAGGGACTGGGAGAGAGAGAGAGAGAGAGAGCCCGGGAGGGAGAGAGAGAGAGAGAGAGAGGGAGAGAGAGAGATGGAGAGAGAGATAGGAAGCGAGAGACAGGGAGAGAGAGACAGGGAGAGAGAGACAGGGAGAGAGAGACAGGGAGAGAGAGACAGGGAGAGAGAGACAGGGAGAGAGAGAGAGAGTGAGAGAGAGGGAGTGAGAGAGAGGGAGACAGAGAGTGAGAGACAGGGAGGGAGAGAGAGAGAGAGTCAGGGAGATAGAGAAGGAGACATGGCGAGAGAGAAGGAAACAGGGTGAGAGAGAAGGAGATAGTGTGAGAGAGAGAGTTAGTGAGAGACAGAGAGATAGGGAGAGAGAGAGAGATAGGGAGAGAGAGAGAGAGACAGAGAGAGAGAGAGAGAGACAGGGATAGAGAGAGAGACAGGGAGCGAGAGAGAGACAGGGAGCGAGAGAGAGACAGGGAGCGAGAGAGAGACAGGGAGCGAGAGAGAGACAGGGAGCGAGAGAGAGACAGGGAGCGAGAGAGAGACAGGGAGCGAGGGTGAGACAGGGAGCGAGAGAGAGACAGGGAGTGAGAGAGAGACAGGGAGCGAGAGAGAGACAGGGAGCGAGAGAGAGACAGGGAGCGAGAGAGAGAGACAGGGAGCGAGAGAGAGACAGGGAGCGAGAGAGAGACAGGTTGCGAGAGAGAGACAGGGTGCGAGAGAGAGACGGAGCGAGAGAGAGACAGGGTTCGAGAGAGACAGGGAGCGAGAGAGACATGGAGAGAGAGAGTGACATGGAGAGAGAGAGAGACAGGGAGGGAGAGAGAGAGAGAGATAGTGTGATAGAAAGAGAGAAAGGGAGAGAGAGAGACAGGGAGCAAGAGAGAGACAGGGAGCGAGAGAGAGACAGGGAACGAGAGAGACAGGGAGCGAGAGAAACAGGGAGCGATAGAGACAGGGTGAGAGAGAGACAGGGTGAGAGAGAGACAGGGATAGGGATGGAGAGACAGGTAGAGAGGGAGACAGGCAGTGGGAGAGAGAGACAGGAAGTGACAGAGAGACAGGGAGAGAGAGAGAGACATGGAGAGAGAGAGAGACATGGAGAGAGAGAGAGACATGGAGAGAGAGAGAGACATGGAGAGAGAGAGACAGGGAGGGAGAGAGAGAGAGACATAGGGTGATAGAAAGAGAGACAGGGAGAGAGAGAGACAGGGAGAGAGAGACAGGGAGAGAGAGAGACAGGGAGAGAGAGAGACAGGGAGAGAGAGTGTCAGGGAGAGAGAGAGTCATGGAGAGAGAGAGAGACATGGAGAGAGAGAGAGACATGGAGAGAGAGAGAGACATGGAGAGAGAGAGAGACATGGAGAGAGAGAGAGACATGGAGAGAGAGAGAGACATGGAGAGAGAGAGACAGGAAGGGAGAGAAAGAGAGACATAGGGTGATAGAATGAGAGACAGGGAGAGAGAGAGACAGGGAGAGAGAGAGACAGGGGGAGAGAGAGACAGGGGGAGAGAGAGACAGGGGGAGAGAGAGACAGGGAGAGAGAGAGACAGGGGGAGAGAGAGACAGGGGGAGAGAGAGACAGGGGGAGAGTGAGACAGGGGGAGAGAGAGACAGGGGGAGAGAGAGACAGGGGGAGAGAGAGACAGGGGGAGAGAGAGACAGGGGGAGAGAGAGACAGGGGGAGAGAGAGAAAGGTATAGAAAGGGAGAGACAGGTAGAGAGTGAGACAGGCAGTGGGAGAGAGAGACAGGAAGTGACAGAGAGACAGGGAGAGAGAGACACATGGAGAGAGAGATAGACATGGAGAGAGAGAGAGACATGGAGAGAGAGAGACAGGGAGGGAGAGAGACAGGGAGGGAGAGAGACAGGGAGGGAGAGAGACAGGGAGGGAGAGAGACATGGAGGGAGAGAGACATGGAGGGAGAGAGAAAGGGAGGGAGAGATAGAGAGAGTTAGGGTGAGAGAAAGAGAGAGTTAGGGTGAGAGAAAGAGAGACAGGGAGAGAGAGAGACAGGGAGAGAGAGAGACAGGGAGAGAGAGAGACAGGGAGAGAGAGAGACAGGGAGAGAGAGAGAGTTAGAGACAGCGAGAGAGAGTTAGTGACAGCGAGAGAGAGATAGAGAAAGGAAGAGAGAGAGAGGGACTGGGAGAGAGAGAGAGAGAGAGAGACAGGGAGAGAGAGAGAGACTGAGACAGGGAAAGAGAGAGAGCGAGACGGGGAGGGAGAGAGAGAGAGATGCAGAGAGATAGATAAGAAGAGAGAGACAGGGAGAGATAGAGAAGAGGGAAAGAGAGAGAGGGACTGGGAGAGAGAGAGAGGGACTGTGAGAGAGAGAGAGAGAGAGAGAGAGAGAGAGCCCGGGAGGGAGAGAGAGAGAGAGAGAGAGAGAGAGATGGAGAGAGAGATGGAGAGAGAGATAGGAAGCGAGAGACAGGGTGAGAGAAAGAGACAGGGAGAGAGAGGGGGAGAGAGACAGAGAGAGAGAGAGACTGGGAGAGAGAGAGACAGGGAGGGAGAGAAAGAGAGCTAGGGTGAGAGAAAGAGAGACAGGGAGGGAGAGAGAGATAGGGTTAGAAAAAGAGAGACAGGGATAGAGAGGGAGAGACTGTGAGAGAGCGAGTCAGGGAGAGGGAGAGAGACACAGGAAGATAAAGACACAGGAAGAGACAGAGAGACAGAGAGAGAGAGAGAGATAGAAAAGGAGTGAGAGAGAGTGAGACAGGTAGAGAGAGAGAGAGACAGGGAGAGAGAGAGAAAGAGATAGGGAGAGAGAGAGTGAGACAGGAATAGAGAGGCAGAGATAGGGAAGGAGTGAGAGACCAGGAAAGAGAGAGACTGGGAGAGAGAGAGAGGGACTGGGAGAGAGAGAGAGAGAGAGAGACCAGGAGAGAGAGGAGAGAGAGAGAGAGGGAGACTGAGTCAGGTAAAGAGAGAGAGCGAGACCGGGAGGGAGAGAGAGAGAGAGATGGAGAGAGAGAGATGGAGAGAGAGATAGGAAGAGAGAGACAGGGAGAGAGAGAGAGTCAGGGAGATAGTGAAGGAGACAGGGAGAGAGAGAAGGAGACAGAGTGAGAGAGAAGGAGACAGGGTGAGAGAGAGAGTTAGTGAGAGGGAGAGAGAGAGAGCCCGGAAGGGAGAGAGAGAGAGAGAGAGATGGAGAGAGAGATGGAGAGAGAGACAGGGAGAGAGAGACAGGGAGAGAGAGACAGGGAGAGAGAGACAGGGAGAGAGAGACAGGGAGAGAGAGACAGGGAGAGAGAGACAGGGAGAGAGAGACAGGGAGAGAGAGACAGGGAGAGATAGAGACAGCGAGAGAGAGAGAGAGACTGGGAAAGAGAGAGAGGGACTGGGAGAGAGAGAGAGAGAGAGAGAGAGAGAGAGAGAGAGAGAGCCCGGGAGGGAGAGAAAGAGAGAGAGAGATGGAGAGAGAGATAGGAAGCGAGAGACAGGGAGAGAGAGACAGGGAGAGAGAGACAGGGAGAGAGAGACAGGGAGAGAGAGACAGGGAGAGAGAGACAGGGAGAGAGAGAGAGAGTCAGGGAGATAGAGAAGGAGACAGGGCGAGCGAGAAGGAGACACGGTTAGAGAGAAGGAGACAGGGAGAGAGAGAATGAGACAGGGTGAGAGAGAGAGTTAGTGAGAGAGAGAGATTTAGTGAGAGAGAGAGAGACAGGGAGAGAGAGAGGGAGAAAGACAGGGAGAGAGAGAGGGAGCAAGAGACATTGAGAGAGAGAGAGAGAGAGAGGGACCCGGAGAGAGAGAGACTGGGCGAGAGAGCGAGACTGGGCGAGAGAGCGAGACTGGGCGAGAGAGCGAGACTGGGCGAGAGAGCGAGACTGGGCGAGAGAGCGAGACTGGGCGAGAGAGCGAGACTGGGCGAGAGAGCGAGACTGGGAGACAGAGCGAGACTGGGAGACAGAGCGAGACTGGGAGACAGAGCGAGACTGGGAGACAGAGCGAGACTGGGAGACAGAGCGAGACAGGGAGACAGAGCGAGAAAGGGAGACAGAGCGAGAGCGAGACAGGGAGAGAGAGAGAGACAGGGAGAGAGAGCGAGACAGGGAGAGAGAGCGAGACAGGGAGAGAGAGCGAGACAGGGAGAGAGATCGAGACAGGGAGAGAGATCGAGACAGGAAGAGAGATCGAGACAGGGAGAGAGATCGAGACAGGGAGAGAGATCGAGACAGGGAGAGAGATCGAGACAGGGAGAGAGATCGAGACAGGGAGAGAGATCGAGACAGGGAGAGAGATGGAGACAGGGAGGGAGATGGAGACAGGGAGGGAGATGGAGACAGGGAGGGAGATGGAGACAGGGAGGGAGATGGAAACAGGGAGAGAGATCGAGACAGGGAGGGAGATGGAGAAAGGGAGGGAGATGGAGACAGGGAGAGAGATGGAGACAGGGAGGGAGATGGAGACAGGGAGGGAGATCGAGACAGGGAGGGAGATGGAGGCAGGGAGAGAGATGGAGACAGGGAGAGAGATGGAGACAGGGAGAGAGATGGAGACAGGGAGAGAGATGGAGACAGGGAGAGAGATGGAGACAGGGAGAGAGATGGAGACAGGGAGAGAGATGGAGACAGGGAGAGAGATGGAGACAGGGAGAGAGATGGAGACAGGGAGAGAGATGGAGACAGGGAGAGAGATGGAGACAGGGAGAGAGATGGAGACAGGGAGAGAGATTGAGGGGGGAGAGAGATGGAGACAGGGAGAGAGATGGAGACAGGGAGAGAGATGGAGACAGGGAGAGAGATCGAGACAGGGAGAGAGATCGAGACAGGGAGAGAGATCGAGACAGGGAGAGAGATCGAGACAGGGAGAGAGATCGAGACAGGGAGAGAGATGGAGACAGGGAGAGAGATCGAGACAGGGAGAGAGATGGAGACAGGGAGAGAGATGGAGACAGGGAGAGAGATGGAGACAGGGAGAGAGATGGAGACAGGGAGCGAGATCGAGACAGGGAGCGAGATCGAGACAGGGAGCGAGATCGAGACAGGGAGCGAGATCGAGACAGGGAGCGAGATCGAGACTGGGAGCGAGATCGAGACTGGGAGCGAGATCGAGACAGGGAGCGAGATCGAGACAGGGAGCGAGATCGAGACAGGGAGAGAGATCGAGACAGGGAGAGAGATCGAGACAGGGAGAGAGATCGAGACAGGGAGAGAGATCGAGACAGGGAGAGTGAGAGAGACAGGGAGAGGGAGAGAGACAGGGAGAGGGAGAGAGACACAGGAAGAGAAAGGGACAGGAAAGGACAGAGAGACAGGGAGAGAGAGAGAGATAGAAAATGAGTGAGAGAGAGTAAGACAGGTAGAGAGAGATCGAGACAGGTAGAGAGAGATCGAGACAGGGAGAGAGATCGAGACAGGGAGAGAGATCGAGACAGGGAGAGAGATCGAGACAGGGAGAGAGATCGAGACAGGGAGAGAGAGCGAGACAGGGAGAGAGATCGAGACAGGGAGAGAGATCGAGACAGGGAGTGAGATCGAGACAGGGAGTGAGATCGAGACAGGGAGAGAGATCGAGACAGGGAGAGAGATCGAGACAGGGAGAGAGATCGAGACAGCGAGGGAGATCGAGACAGGGAGGGAGATGGAGACAGGGAGGGAGATGGAGACAGGGAGAGAGATGGAGACAGGGAGAGAGATGGAGACAGGGAGAGAGATGGAGACAGGGAGAGAGATGGAGACAGGGAGAGAGATCGAGACAGGGAGAGAGATCGAGACAGGGAGAGAGATCGAGACAGGGAGAGAGATCGAGACAGGGAGAGAGATCGAGACAGGGAGAGAGATCGAGACAGGGAGGGAGATCGAGACAGGGAGAGAGATCGAGACAGGGAGAGAGATCGAGACAGGGAGAGAGATCGAGACAGGGAGAGAGATCGAGACAGGGAGAGAGATCGAGACAGGGAGAGAGATCGAGACAGGGAGAGAGATCGAGACAGGGAGAGAGATCGAGACGGAGAGAGATCGAGACAGGGAGAGAGATCGAGACTGGGAGAGAGATCGAGACAGGGAGGGAGATGGAGACAGGGAGGGAGATGGAGACAGGGAGAGAGATGGAGACAGGGAGAGAGATGGAGACAGGGAGAGAGATGGAGACAGGGAGCGAGATGGAGACAGGGAGCGAGATCGAGACAGGGAGAGAGATCGAGACAGGGAGAGAGATCGAGACAGGGAGAGGGATAGAGACACAGGAAGAGAAAGAGACAGGAAGGGACAGAGAGACAGGGAGAGAGAGAGAGATAGAAAAGGAGTGAGAGAGAGTAAGACAGGTGGAGAGAGATAGAGACAGGGAGAAAGAGAGAGAGAAAGAGAAATCGAAACAGGGAGGGAGAGAGAGAGACAGGGGTAGAGAGAGAGACAGGGAGAGAGAGGGAGAGACAGGGAGAGAGAGAGAGACAGGGAGAGAGAGATAGACAGGGAGAGAGAGATAGACAGGGAGAGAGAGAGAGACAGGGAGTGAGTCAGAGACAAGGAGAGGGGGAGGGACAGGGAGAGGGGGAGAGACATGGAGACAGACACAGCGACAACGAGAGAGAGAGAGAGAGAGACACAGGTAGAGAAAGAGAGACAGGGTGAGAGAGAGAGACAGTGAGAGAGAGGGGGAGAGAGACAGAGAGAGAGAGAGAGAGAGAGACAGGGAGAGAGAGAGACAGGGTGAGAGAGAGACAGGGTGAGAGAGAGACAGGGATAGGGATGGAGAGACAGGTAGAGAGGGAGACAGGCAGTGGGAGAGAGAGACAGGAAGTGACAGAGAGACAGGGAGAGAGAGAGAGACATGGAGAGAGAGAGAGACATGGAGAGAGAGACATGGAGAGAGAGAGAGACATGGAGAGAGAGAGAGACATGGAGAGAGAGAGACAGGGAGGGAGAGAGAGAGAGACATAGGGTGATAGAAAGAGAGACAGGGAGAGAGAGAGACAGGGAGAGAGAGACAGGGAGAGAGAGAGACAGGGAGAGAGAGAGACAGGGAGAGAGAGAGTCATGGAGAGAGAGAGAGACATGGAGAGAGAGAGAGACATGGAGAGAGAGAGAGACATGGAGAGAGAGAGAGACATGGAGAGAGAGAGAGACATGGAGAGAGAGAGACAGGAAGGGAGAGAGACAGGAAGGGAGAGAAAGAGAGACATAGGGTGATAGAATGAGAGACAGGGAGAGAGAGAGACAGGGAGAGAGAGAGACAGGGGGAGAGAGAGACAGGGGGAGAGAGAGACAGGGGGAGAGAGAGACAGGGGGAGAGTGAGACAGGGGGAGAGAGAGACAGGGGGAGAGAGAGACAGGGGGAGAGAGAGACAGGGGGAGAGAGAGACAGGGGGAGAGAGAGAAAGGTATAGAAAGGGAGAGACAGGTAGAGAGTGAGACAGGCAGTGGGAGAGAGAGACAGGAAGTGACAGAGAGACAGGGAGAGAGAGACACATGGAGAGAGAGATAGACATGGAGAGAGAGAGAGACATGGAGAGAGAGAGACAGGGAGGGAGAGAGACAGGGAGGGAGAGAGACAGGGAGGGAGACAGGGAGGGAGAGAGACATGGAGGGAGAGAGACATGGAGGGAGAGAGAAAGGGAGGGAGAGATAGAGAGAGTTAGGGTGAGAGAAAGAGAGAGTTAGGGTGAGAGAAAGAGAGACAGGGAGAGAGAGAGACAGGGAGAGAGAGAGACAGGGAGAGAGAGAGACAGGGAGAGAGAGAGAGTTAGAGACAGCGAGAGAGAGTTAGTGACAGCGAGAGAGAGATAGAGAAAGGAAGAGAGAGAGAGGGACTGGGAGAGAGAGAGAGAGAGAGACAGGGAGAGAGAGAGACTGAGACAGGGAAAGAGAGAGAGCGAGACCGGGAGGGAGAGAGAGAGAGATGGAGAGAGATAGATAAGAAGAGAGAGACAGGGAGAGATAGAGAAGAGGGAAAGAGAGAGAGGGACTGGGAGAGAGAGAGAGGGACTGGGAGAGAGAGAGAGGGACTGTGAGAGAGAGAGAGAGAGAGAGAGAGAGAGAGAGCCCGGGAGGGAGAGAGAGAGAGAGAGAGAGAGAGATGGAGAGAGAGATGGAGAGAGAGATAGGAAGCGAGAGACAGGGTGAGAGAAAGAGACAGGGAGAGAGAGGGGGAGAGAGACAGAGAGAGAGAGAGAGAGACTGGGAGAGAGAGAGACAGGGAGGGAGAGAAAGAGAGCTAGGGTGAGAGAAAGAGAGACAGGGAGGGAGAGAGAGATAGGGTTAGAAAAAGAGAGACAGGGATAGAGAGGGAGAGACTGCGAGAGAGCGAGTCAGGGAGAGGGAGAGAGACACAGGAAGATAAAGACACAGGAAGAGACAGAGAGACAGAGAGAGAGAGAGAGATAGAAAAGGAGTGAGAGAGAGTGAGACAGGTAGAGAGAGAGAGAGACAGGGAGAGAGAGAGAGAAAGAGATAGGGAGAGAGAGAGAGAGACAGGAATAGAGAGGCAGAGATAGGGAAGGAGTGAGAGACCAGGAAAGAGAGAGACTGGGAGAGAGAGAGAGGGACTGGGAGAGAGAGAGAGAGAGAGAGACCAGGAGAGAGAGGAGAGAGAGAGAGAGAGGGAGACTGAGTCAGGTAAAGAGAGAGAGCGAGACCGGGAGGGAGAGAGAGAGAGAGATGGAGAGAGAGAGATGGAGAGAGAGATAGGAAGAGAGAGACAGGGAGAGAGAGAGAGTCAGGGAGATAGTGAAGGAGACAGGGAGAGAGAGAAGGAGACAGAGTGAGAGAGAAGGAGACAGGGTGAGAGAGAGAGTTAGTGAGAGGGAGAGAGAGAGAGCCCGGAAGGGAGAGAGAGAGAGAGAGAGATGGAGAGAGAGATGGAGAGAGAGACAGGGAGAGAGAGACAGGGAGAGAGAGACAGGGAGAGAGAGACATTGAGAGAGAGACAGGGAGAGAGAGACAGGGAGAGAGAGACAGGGAGAGAGAGACAGGGAGAGATAGAGACAGCGAGAGAGAGAGAGAGACTGGGAAAGAGAGAGAGGGACTGGGAGAGAGAGAGAGAGAGAGAGAGAGAGAGAGAGAGAGAGCCCGGGAGGGAGAGAAAGAGAGAGAGAGATGGAGAGAGAGATAGGAAGCGAGAGACAGGGAGAGAGAGACAGGGAGAGAGAGACAGGGAGAGAGAGACAGGGAGAGAGAGACAGGGAGAGAGAGACAGGGAGAGAGAGACAGGGAGAGAGAGACAGGGAGAGAGAGACAGGGAGAGAGAGAGAGAGTCAGGGAGATAGAGAAGGAGACAGGGCGAGCGAGAAGGAGACACGGTTAGAGAGAAGGAGACAGGGAGAGAGAGAATGAGACAGGGTGAGAGAGAGAGTTAGTGAGAGAGAGAGATTTAGTGAGAGAGAGAGAGACAGGGAGAGAGAGAGGGAGAAAGACAGGGAGAGAGAGAGGGAGCAAGAGACATTGAGAGAGAGAGAGAGAGAGAGGGACCCGGAGAGAGAGAGACTGGGCGAGAGAGCGAGACTGGGCGAGAGAGCGAGACTGGGCGAGAGAGCGAGACTGGGCGAGAGAGCGAGACTGGGCGAGAGAGCGAGACTGGGCGAGAGAGCGAGACTGGGAGACAGAGCGAGACTGGGAGACAGAGCGAGACTGGGAGACAGAGCGAGACTGGGAGACAGAGCGAGACAGGGAGACAGAGCGAGACAGGGAGACAGAGCGAGACAGGGAGACAGAGCGAGACAGGGAGACAGAGCGAGACAGGGAGACAGAGCGAGACAGGGAGACAGAGCGAGACAGGGAGACAGAGCGAGACAGGGAGACAGAGCGAGACAGGGAGACAGAGCGAGACAGGGAGACAGAGAGAGAGACAGGGAGACAGAGCGAGACAGGGAGACAGAGCGAGAAAGGGAGACAGAGCGAGAAAGGGAGACAGAGCGAGAAAGGGAGACAGAGCGAGAAAGGGAGACAGAGCGAGAAAGGGAGACAGAGCGAGAAAGGGAGACAGAGCGAGAAAGGGAGACAGAGCGAGAAAGGGAGACAGAGCGAGAAAGGGAGACAGAGCGAGAGCGAGACAGGGAGAGAGAGAGAGACAGGGAGAGAGAGCGAGACAGGGAGAGAGAGCGAGACAGGGAGAGAGAGCGAGACAGGGAGAGAGATCGAGACAGGGAGAGAGATCGAGACAGGGAGAGAGTTCGAGACAGGGAGAGAGATCGAGACAGGGAGAGAGATCGAGACAGGGAGAGAGATCGAGACAGGGAGAGAGATCGAGACAGGGAGAGAGATCGAGACAGGGAGAGAGATCGAGACAGGGAGAGAGATCGAGACAGGGAGAGAGATCGAGACAGGGAGAGAGATGGAGACAGGGAGGGAGATGGAGACAGGGAGGGAGATGGAGACAGGGAGGGAGATGGAGACAGGGAGGGAGATGGAGACAGGGAGGGAGATGGAGACAGGGAGGGAGATGGAGACAGGGAGGGAGATGGAAACAGGGAGAGAGATGGAGACAGGGAGGGAGATGGAGAAAGGGAGGGAGATGGAGACAGGGAGAGAGATGGAGACAGGGAGGGAGATGGAGACAGGGAGGGAGATGGAGGCAGGGAGAGAGATGGAGACAGGGAGAGAGATGGAGACAGGGAGAGAGATGGAGACAGGGAGAGAGATGGAGACAGGGAGAGAGATGGAGACAGGGAGAGAGATGGAGACAGGGAGAGAGATGGAGACAGGGAGAGAGATGGAGACAGGGAGAGAGATGGAGACAGGGAGAGAGATGGAGACAGGGAGAGAGATGGAGACAGGGAGAGAGATGGAGACAGGGAGAGAGATGGAGACAGGGAGAGAGATGGAGACAGGGAGAGAGATGGAGACAGGGAGAGAGATGGAGACAGGGAGAGAGATGGAGACAGGGAGAGAGATCGAGACAGGGAGAGAGATCGAGACAGGGAGAGAGATCGAGACAGGGAGAGAGATCGAGACAGGGAGAGAGATCGAGACAGGGAGAGAGATGGAGACAGGGAGAGAGATGGAGACAGGGAGAGAGATGGAGACAGGGAGCGAGATCGAGACAGGGAGCGAGATCGAGACAGGGAGCGAGATCGAGACAGGGAGCGAGATCGAGACTGGGAGCGAGATCGAGACTGGGAGCGAGATCGAGACAGGGAGCGAGATCGAGACAGGGAGCGAGATCGAGACAGGGAGAGAGATCGAGACAGGGAGAGAGATCGAGACAGGGAGAGAGATCGAGACAGGGAGAGAGATCGAGACAGGGAGAGAGATCGAGACAGGGAGAGTGAGAGAGACAGGGAGAGGGAGAGAGACAGGGAGAGGGAGGGAGACACAGGAAGAGAAAGGGACAGGAAAGGACAGAGAGACAGGGAGAGAGAGAGAGATAGAAAATGAGTGAGAGAGAGTAAGACAGGTAGAGAGAGATCGAGACAGGTAGAGAGAGATCGAGACAGGTAGAGAGAGATCGAGACAGGGAGAGAGATCGAGACAGGGAGAGAGATCGAGACAGGGAGAGAGATCGAGACAGGGAGAGAGATCGAGACAGGGAGAGAGATCGAGACAGGGAGAGAGATCGAGACAGGGAGAGAGATCGAGACAGGGAGTGAGATCGAGACAGGGAGTGAGATCGAGACAGGGAGTGAGATCGAGACAGGGAGAGAGATCGAGACAGGGAGAGAGATCGAGACAGGGAGAGAGATCGAGACAGCGAGGGAGATCGAGACAGGGAGGGAGATGGAGTCAGGGAGAGAGATCGAGACAGGGAGAGAGATCGAGACAGGGAGAGAGATCGAGACAGGGAGAGAGATCGAGACAGGGAGAGAGATGGAGACAGGGAGAGAGATGGAGACAGGGAGAGAGATGGAGACAGGGAGCGAGATCGAGACAGGGAGCGAGATCGAGACAGGGAGCGAGATCGAGACAGGGAGCGAGATCGAGACTGGGAGCGAGATCGAGACTGGGAGCGAGATCGAGACAGGGAGCGAGATCGAGACAGGGAGCGAGATCGAGACAGGGAGAGAGATCGAGACAGGGAGAGAGATCGAGACAGGGAGAGAGATCGAGACAGGGAGAGAGATCGAGACAGGGAGAGAGATCGAGACAGGGAGAGTGAGAGAGACAGGGAGAGGGAGAGAGACAGGGAGAGGGAGGGAGACACAGGAAGAGAAAGGGACAGGAAAGGACAGAGAGACAGGGAGAGAGAGAGAGATAGAAAATGAGTGAGAGAGAGTAAGACAGGTAGAGAGAGATCGAGACAGGTAGAGAGAGATCGAGACAGGTAGAGAGAGATCGAGACAGGGAGAGAGATCGAGACAGGGAGAGAGATCGAGACAGGGAGAGAGATCGAGACAGGGAGAGAGATCGAGACAGGGAGAGAGATCGAGACAGGGAGAGAGATCGAGACAGGGAGTGAGATCGAGACAGGGAGTGAGATCGAGACAGGGAGTGAGATCGAGACAGGGAGAGAGATCGAGACAGGGAGAGAGATCGAGACAGGGAGAGAGATCGAGACAGCGAGGGAGATCGAGACAGGGAGGGAGATGGAGTCAGGGAGAGAGATCGAGACAGGGAGAGAGATCGAGACAGGGAGAGAGATGGAGACAGGGAGAGAGATGGAGACAGGGAGAGAGATGGAGACAGGGAGAGAGATGGAGACAGGGAGAGAGATCGAGACAGGGAGAGAGATCGAGACAGGGAGAGAGATCGAGACAGGGAGAGAGATCGAGACAGGGAGAGAGATCGAGACAGGGAGAGAGATCGAGACAGGGAGAGAGATCGAGACGGAGAGAGATCGAGACAGGGAGAGAGATCGAGACAGGGAGAGAGATCGAGACAGGGAGGGAGATGGAGACAGGGAGGGAGATGGAGACAGGGAGAGAGATGGAGACAGGGAGAGAGATGGAGACAGGGAGAGAGATGGAGACAGGGAGCGAGATGGAGACAGGGAGCGAGATGGAGACAGGGAGCGAGATCGAGACAGGGAGAGAGATCGAGACAGGGAGAGAGATCGAGACAGGGAGAGGGATAGAGACAGGGAGAGGGATAGAGACACAGGAAGAGAAAGAGACAGGAAGGGACAGAGAGACAGGGAGAGAGAGAGAGATAGAAAAGGAGTGAGAGAGAGTAAGACAGGTGGAGAGAGATAGAGACAGGGAGAAAGAGAGAGAGAAAGAGAAATCGAAACAGGGAGGGAGAGAGAGAGACAGGGGTAGAGAGAGAGACAGGGAGAGAGAGGGAGAGACAGGGAGAGAGAGAGAGACAGGGAGAGAGAGATAGACAGGGAGAGAGAGATAGACAGGGAGAGAGAGAGAGACAGGGAGTGAGTCAGAGACAAGGAGAGGGGGAGGGACAGGGAGAGGGGGAGAGACATGGAGACAGACACAGCGACAACGAGAGAGAGAGAGAGAGAGACACAGGTAGAGAAAGAGAGACAGGGTGAGAGAGAGAGACAGTGAGAGAGAGGGGGAGAGAGACAGAGAGAGAGAGAGAGAGAGAGACAGGGAGAGAGAGAGACAGGGAGGGAGAGAAAGAGAGATAGGGTGAGAGAAAGAGAGACAGGGAGGGAGAGAGAGAGAGAGAGATAGGGTTAGAAAAAGAGAGACAGGGATAGAGAGGGAGAGACTGCGAGAGAGCGAGTCAGGGAGAGGGAGAGAGACACAGGAAGATAAAGACACAGGAAGAGACAGAGAGACAGAGAGAGAGAGAGAGATAGAAAAGGAGTGAGAGAGAGTGAGACAGGTAGAGAGAGAGAGAGACAGGGAGAGAGAGAGAGAAAGAGATAGGGAGAGAGAGAGAGAGACAGGAATAGAGAGGCAGAGATAGGGAAGGAGTGAGAGACCAGGAAAGAGAGAGACTGGGAGAGAGAGAGAGGGACTGGGAGAGAGAGAGAGAGAGAGAGAGAGACCAGGAGAGAGAGGAGAGAGAGAGAGAGAGGGAGACTGAGTCAGGTAAAGAGAGAGAGCGAGACCGGGAGGGAGAGAGAGAGAGAGATGGAGAGAGAGAGATGGAGAGAGAGATAGGAAGAGAGAGACAGGGAGAGAGAGACAGGGAGAGAGAGAGAGTCAGGGAGATAGTGAAGGAGACAGGGAGAGAGAGAAGGAGACAGAGTGAGAGAGAAGGAGACGGGGTGAGAGAGAGAGTTAGTGAGAGAGAGAGAGTTAGTGAGAGAGAGAGAGAGTTAGTGAGAGAGAGAGACAGGGAGAGAGAGAGAGAGACAGGGAGAGAGAGAGAGAGACAGGGAGAGAGAGAGGGAGAAAGACAGGGAGAGAGAGAGAGAGACTGGGAGAGAGAGCGAGACAGGGAGACCGATCGAGACAGGGAGACAGAGCGAGACAGGGAGACAGAGCGAGACAGGGAGACAGAGCGAGAGATAGGGAGAGAGAGAGATAGGGAGAGAGAGAGATAGGGAGAGAGAGAGATAGGGAGAGAGAGAGATAGGGAGAGAGAGAGATAGGGAGCGAGAGAGATAGGGAGAGAGAGAGAGGGACAGGGATAGCGAGAGAGTAATAGAGGGAGAGAGAGAGACAGGGATAGAGAGAGAGAGAGAGAGAGAGGGGGAGGGAGGGAGAGAGAGAGACCGAGACAGGGAAAGAGAGAGAGCGAGACCGGGAGAGAGAGAGAGAGAGATGGAGAGAGAGAGATGGAGAGAGAGATAGGAAGAGAGAGACAGGGAGAGTGAGACAGGGAGTGAGAGACAGGGAGAGAGAGACAGGGAGAGAGAGACGGAGAGAGAGAGACAGGGAGAGAGAGACAGGGAGAGAGAGTCAGGGAGAGAGAGACAGGGAGAGAGAGACAGGGAGAGAGAGACAGGGAGAGAGAGACAGGGAGAGACAGACAGGGAGAGACAGACAGGGAGAGACAGACAGGGAGAGACAGACAGGGAGAGACAGACAGGGAGAGACAGACAGGGAGAGAGAGTGAGAGTCAGGGAGATAGAGAAGGAGTCAGGGAGAGAGAGAAGGAGACACGGTGAGAGAGAAGGAGACAGGGAGAGAGAGAAGGAGACAGGGAGAGAGAGAGAGTTATGGAGAGAGAGAGAGTTAGTGAGAGAGAGAGAGAGAAAGACAGGGAGAGAGAGAGGGAGAAAGAGACAGGGAGAGAGAGAGGGACCAGGAGAGAGCGAGACTGGGAGAGAGAGCGAGACTGGGAGAGAGAGCGAGACTGGGAGAGAGAGCGAGACTGGGAGAGAGAGCGAGACTGGGAGAGAGAGCGAGACTGGGAGAGAGAGCGAGACTGGGAGAGAGAGCGAGACTGGGAGAGAGAGCGAGACTGGGAGAGAGAGCGAGACTGGGAGAGAGAGCGAGACTGGGAGAGAGAGCGAGACAGGGAGACAGAGCGAGACAGGGAGACAGAGCGAGACAGGGAGACAGAGCGAGACAGGGAGACAGAGCGAGACAGGGAGACAGAGCGAGACAGGGAGACAGAGCGAGACAGGGAGACAGAGCGAGACAGGGAGACAGAGCGAGAAAGGGAGAGAGAGAGAGAAAGGGAGAGAGAGAGAGAGAGAAAGGGAGAGAGAGAGATAGTGAGTGAGAGAGATAAGGAGACAGAGAGAGATAGGGAGAGAGAGATAGGGAGAGAGAGATAGGGAGAGAGAGACAGGGATAGCGAGAGAGTAATAGAGGGAGGGAGAGAGACAGGGATAGAGAGAGAGAGAGAGACAGGGATAGAGAGAGAGACAGGGAGAGAGAGAGAGAGACAGGGAGAGAGAGAGAGAGACAGGGAGAGAGAGAGAGAGACAGGGAGAGAGAGAGACAGGGAGAGAGAGAGACAGGGAGAGAGAGAGAGACAGGGAGAGAGAGAGAGAGACAGGGAGAGAGAGAGAGACAGGGAGAGAGAGAGACAGGGAGAGAGAGAGAGAGAGAGACAGGGATAGAGAGAGAGACAGGGAGAGAGAGAGAGAGAGACAGGGATAGAGAGAGAGACAGGGATAGAGAGAGAGACAGGGAGAGAGGGAGAGACAGGGAGAGAGAGAGAGAGACAGGGAGAGAGAGAGACAGGGAGAGAGAGAGACAGGGAGAGAGAGAGACAGGGAGAGAGATTGAGACAGGGAGACAGAGACAGCGAGAGGGAGAGAGACAGGGAGAGAAAGAGAGACAGGAAGAGAGATCGAGACAGGGAGAGAGAGAGATTGAGACAGGGAGAGGGAGAGGGAGACAGGGAGAGAGAGAGAGAGACAGGGAGAGAGAGAGAGAGACAGGGAGAGAGAGAGAGAGACAGGGAGAGAGAGAGAGAGACAGGGAGAGAGAGAGAGAGACAGGGAGAGAGAGAGCGAGAGACAGGGAGAGAGAGAGCGAGAGACATGGAGAGAGAGAGCGAGAGACATGGAGAGAGAGAGCGAGAGACAGGGAGAGAGAGAGAGAGACAGGGAGAGAGGGAGAGACAGGGAGAGAAGGAGAGACGGGGGAGAGGGAGAGACAGGGAGAGGGGGAGAGACAGAGAGAGGGGGAGAGACATGGAGACAGACACAGTAACAACGAGAGAGAGAGGGAGAGTCACAGGGAGAGAAAGAGAGACAGGGAGAGAGATCGAGACAGGGAGAGAGAGGGAGAGAGACAGGGAGAGAGAGAGAGATAGGGAGAGAGAGTGAGAGAGATAGGGAGAGAGAGAGTGATAGGGAGAGAGAGAGTGATAGGGAGAGAGAGAGGGATAGAGAGGCAGAGAAAGGGAGAGAGAGATACAGGGAGAGACAAGGAGAGAGAGAGAGAGACTGGGAGAGATTGAGAGAGACTGGGAGAGAGAGAGATAGAGAGCGAGACAGGGAGAGAGAGAGGGAGAAAGAGGGGTAGAGAGGTAGAGAGAGACAGAGGGAGGGAGAGAGAGACAGGGAGAGGGAGAGAGAGAAAGAGAGACGGGGGAGGGGAGAGACATGGAGACAGACAGCGAGAGAGAGAGACAGAGAGAGAGGGTTAGAGGCAGGGAGAGAGAGATAGAGACATGGAGAGAGAGACAGGGAGATAGAGAGAAAGAGAGACACAGGGATAGAGAGAGAGAGAGAGAGGGTTAGAGAGAGAGAGAGAGACAGGGAGAGGGGGAGAGACATGGAGAGGGAGACAGGGAGAGAGAGAGAGAGACTGGGAGAGAGAGAGGGACTGGGAGAGAGAGAGAGAGACTGGGAGAGAGAGAGAGAGACTGGGAGAGAGAGAGAGAGAGTGAGACAGGGAGAGAGAGGGAGATAGACAGGGAGAGAGAGGGAGACAGGGACAGGGAGAGAGAGAGAGACAGAGAGAGAGACAGCGAGAGAGGAAGACAGGGAGAGAGAGGGAGACAGGGAGAGAGAGCGAGACAGGGAGAGAGAGCGAGACAGGGAGAGAGAGCGAGACAGGGAGAGAGAGCGAGACAGGGAGAGAGAGCGAGACAGGGAGAGAGAGAGCGAGACAGGGAGAGAGAGAGCGAGACAGGGAGACAGGGAGAGAGGGAGAGACAGGGAGAGAGGGAGAGACAGGGAGAGAGGGAGAGACAGGGAGAGGGGGAGAGACAGAGAGAGGGGGAGAGACATGGAGACAGACACAGTAACAACGAGAGAGAGAGGGAGAGTCACAGGGAGAGAAAGAGAGACAGGGAGAGAGATCGAGACAGGGAGAGAGAGAGAGAGAGACAGCGAGTGTGAGGGAGAGAGACAGGGAGAAAGAAAAAGATAGGGAGAGAGAGCGAGAGAGATAGGGAGAGAGAGAGTGAGAGGGAGAGAGTGAGGGATAGAGAGGCAGAGACAGGGAGAGAGAGATACAGGGAGAGACCAGGAGAGAGAGAGAGAGACTGTGAGAGATTGAGAGAGACTGGGAGAGAGAGAGATTGAGAGACAGAGAGAGAGAGAGAGAGAGAGAGAGAGAGAGAGACAGGGAGAGAGAGAGGGAGAAAGAGGGGGAGAGAGGTAGAGAGAGACAGAGGGAGGGAGAGAGAGACAGGGAGAGGGAGAGAGAGAAAGAGAGACAGGGGAGGGGAGAGACATGGAGACAGACAGCGAGAGAGAGAGAGAGAGACAGGGAGAGAGAGGGAGACAGGGACAGGGAGAGAGAGAGAGACAGAGAGAGACAGCGAGAGAGGGAGACAGGGAGAGAGAGAGGGAGACAGGGAGAGAGAGAGGGAGACAGGGAGAGAGAGAGCGAGACAGGGAGAGAGAGAGCGAGACAGGGAGAGAGAGAGCGAGACAGGGAGAGAGAGAGCGAGACAGGGAGAGAGAGAGCGAGACGGAGAGAGAGAGCGAGACAGGGAGAGAGAGAGCGAGACAGGGAGAGAGAGAGCGAGACAGGGAGAGAGAGAGCGAGACAGGCAGAGAGAGAGGGAGACAGGCAGAGAGAGAGGGAGACAGGCAGAGAGAGAGGGAGACAGGCAGAGAGAGAGGGAAACAGGCAGAGAGAGAGGGAGACAGGCAGAGAGAGAGGGAGACAGGCAGAGAGAGAGGGAGACAGGCAGAGAGAGAGGGAGACAGGCAGAGAGAGAGGGAGACAGGCAGAGAGAGAGGGAGACATGCAGAGAGAGAGGGAGACATGCAGAGAGAGAGGGAGACATGCAGAGAGAGAGGGAGACATGCAGAGAGAGAGGGAGACAGGGAGAGAGAGAGGGAGACAGGGAGAGAGAGAGGGAGACAGGGAGAGAGAGAGGGAGACAGGGAGAGAGAGAGGGAGACAGGGAGAGAGAGAGGGAGACAGGGAGAGAGAGAGGGAGACAGGCAGAGAGAGACGGAGACAGGGAGAGAGAGAGACGGAGACAGGGAGAGAGAGAGACGGAGACAGGGAGAGAGAGACGGAGACAGGGAGAGAGAGACGGAGACAGGGAGAGAGAGACGGAGACAGGGAGAGAGAGACGGAGACAGGGAGAGAGAGACGGAAACAGGGAGAGAGAGATCGAGACAGGGAGAGAGAGACCGAGACAGGGAGAGAGAGACCGAGACAGGGAGAGAGAGACCGAGACAGGGAGAGAGAGACCGAGACAGGGAGAGAGAGACCGAGACAGGGAGAGAGAGACCGAGACAGGGAGAGAGAGACCGAGACAGGGAGAGAGATCGAGACAGGGAGAGAGATCGAGACAGGGAGAGAGATCGACACAGGGAGGGAGATGGAGACAGGGAGGGAGATGGAGACAGGGAGAGAGATGGAGACAGGGAGAGAGATGGAGACAGGGAGAGAGATGGAGACAGGGAGAGAGATGGAGACGGGGAGAGAGATGGAGACAGGGAGAGAGATGGAGACAGGGAGAGAGATCGAGACGGAGCGAGATCGAGACAGGGCGCGAGATCGAGACAGGGAGAGAGATCGAGACAGGGAGAGAGATCGAGACAGGGAGAGGGATAGAGACACAGGAAGAGAAAGAGACAGGAAGGGACAGAGAGACAGGGAGAGAGAGAGAGATAGAAAAGGAGTGAGAGAGAGTAAGACAGGTGGAGAGAGATAGAGACAGGGAGAAAGAGAGAGAGAAAGAGAAATCGAAACAGGGAGGGAGAGAGAGAGACAGGGGGAGAGAGAGAGACAGGGAGAGAGAGAGAGAGACAGGGAGAGAGAGAGAGACAGGGAGAGAGAGATAGACAGGGAGAGAGAGAGAGACAGGGAGTGAGTGAGAGACAAGGAGAGGGGGAGGGACAGGGAGAGGGGGAGAGACATGGAGACAGACACAGCGACAACGAGAGAGAGAGAGAGACACACAGGTAGAGAAAGAGAGACAGGGTGAGAGAGAGAGACAGTGAGAGAGAGGGGGAGAGAGACAGAGAGAGAGAGAGAGAGAGAGAGACAGGGAGAGAGAGAGACAGGGAGAGAGAGAGACAGGGAGAGAGAGAAAGAGAGATAGGGTGAGAGAAAGAGAGACAGGGAGGGAGAGAGAGAGAGATAGGGTTAGAAAAAGAGAGACAGGGATAGAGAGGGAGAGACTGCGAGAGAGCGAGTCAGGGAGAGGGAGAGAGACACAGGAAGATAAAGACACAGGAAGAGACAGAGAGACAGAGAGAGAGAGAGAGATAGAAAAGGAGTGAGAGAGAGTGAGACAGGTAGAGAGAGAGTGAGACAGGGAGCGAGAGTGAGACAGGGAGCGAGAGTGAGACAGGGAGCGAGAGTGAGACAGGGAGCGAGAGTGAGACAGGGAGCGAGAGTGAGACAGGGAGCGAGAGTGAGACAGGGAGCGAGAGTGAGACAGGGAGCGAGAGAGAGACAGGGAGCGAGAGTGAGACAGGGAGCGAGAGAGAGACAGGGAGCGAGAGTGAGACAGGGAGCGATAGTGAGACAGTGAGCGAGAGAGAGACAGTGAGCGAGAGTGAGACAGGGAGCGAGAGAGAGACAGGGAGCGAGAGAGAGACAGGGAGCGAGAGAGAGACAGGGAGCGAGAGTGAGACAGGGAGCGATAGTGAGACAGTGAGCGAGAGTGAGACAGGGAGCGAGAGAGAGACAGGGAGCGAGAGAGAGACAGGGAGGGTGAGAGAGACAGGGAGGGAGAGAAACAGGGTGAGAGAAAGACTGGGATAGAGAGGGAGAGACAGGTAGAGTGTGAGACAGGGAGTGGGAGAGAGAGACAGGAAGTGACAGAGAGACAGGGAGAGAGAGATACATGGAGAGAGAGAGAGAGACATGGAGAGAGAGAGAGAGACATGGAGAGAGAGAGAGACATGGAGAGAGAGAGAGAGACATGGAGAGAGAGAGACACGGAGGGAGAGAGAGAGAGATAGGGTGAGAGAAAGAGAGACTGGGAGAGAGAGAGACGGGGAGATAGAGACTGAGGGAGAGAGATAGAGACAGCGAGAGTGAGATAGAGACTGGGAGAGAGAGATAGAGACTGGGAGAGAGAGATAGAGACTGGGAGAGAGAGATAGAGACTGGGAGAGAGAGATAGAGACTGGGAGAGAGAGATAGAGACAGGGAGAGAGAGATAGAGACAGGGAGTGAAAGGTAGAGACAGGGAGTGAGAGATAGACACAGGGAGTGAGAGATAGACACAGGGAGTGAGAGATAGACACAGGGAGTGAGAGATAGACACAGGGAGAGAGATAGGGAGATAGAGAGATAGAGAGAGGGGAGAGAGAGAGAAAGAGACAGGCAGAGAAAGAGAGAGAGAGAGAAACAGGGAGAGGGGGAGAGACATGGAGACAGAGACAGCGAGAGAGAGAGACAGCGAGAGAGGGTTAGAGGCAGGGAGAAAGAGATAGAGACATGGAGAGAGACAGGGAGATAAAGAGAAAGAGAGACACAGGGATAGAGAGAGAGAGGGAGAGACACAGGGATAGAGAGAGAGAGAGAAAGGGTGCGGGGAGAGACATGGAGAGAGAGAGAGAGACAGGGAGAGAGAGAGAGATAGGGACAGAGAGAGAGAGAGAGAGACAGGGATAGAGAGCGAGACAGGGAGAGAGAGCGAGACAGGGAGAGAGAGCTAGACAGGGAGAGAGAGCGAGACAGGGAGAGAGAGCGAGACAGGGAGAGAGAGCGAGACAGGGAGAGAGAGCGAGACAGGGAGAGAGAGAGAGACAGAGAGAGAGAGACAGAGAGAGAGAGAGAGAGAGACAGGGAGAGAGAGAGACAGGGAGAGAGAGACAGGGAGAGAGAGAAAGAGAGATAGGGTGAGAGAAAGAGAGACAGGGAGGGAGAGAGAGAGAGATAGGGTTAGAAAAAGAGAGACAGGGATAGAGAGGGAGAGACTGCGAGAGAGCGAGTCAGGGAGAGGGAGAGAGACACAGGAAGATAAAGACACAGGAAGAGACAGAGAGACAGAGAGAGAGAGAGAGATAGAAAAGGAGTGAGAGAGAGTGAGACAGGTAGAGAGAGAGTGAGACAGGGAGCGAGAGTGAGACAGGGAGCGAGAGTGAGACAGGGAGCGAGAGCGAGACAGGGAGAGAGAGCGAGACAGGGAGAGAGAGCGAGACAGGGAGAGAGAGAGAGACAGGGAGAGAGAGAGAGATAGGGAGAGAGAGAGAGATAGGGGGAGAGAGATAGGGAGAGAGAGATAGGGAGAGAGAGGGACTGGGATCGTGAGAGAGTAATAGAGGGAGAGAGAGAGTCAGGGATAGAGAGAGATGAGACAGGGATAGAGAAAGAGAGAGACAGGGATAGAGAGAGACAGAGAGAGAGAGAGAGACAGGGAGGTAGAGAGAGACAGGGAGGGAGAGAGCAACAGGGAGGGAGAGAGCAACAGGGAGGGAGAGAGCAACAGGGAGGGAGAGAGCAACAGGGAGGGAGAGAGCAACAGGGAGGGAGAGAGCAACAGGGAGGGAGAGAGCGACAGGGAGGGAGAGAGCGACAGGGAGGGAGAGAGCGACAGGGAGGGAGAGAGCGACAGGGAGGGAGAGAGCGACAGGGAGGGAGAGAGCGACAGGGAGGGAGAGAGCGACAGGGAGGGAGAGAGCGACAGGGAGGGAGAGAGCGACAGGGAGGGAGAGAGCGACAGGGAGGGAGAGAGCGACAGGGAGGGAGAGAGCAACAGGGAGGGAGAGAGAGACAGGGAGCGAGAGTGAGATAGGGAGCGAGAGTGAGACAGGGAGCGATAGTGAGACAGGGAGCGAGAGTGAGACAGGGAGCGAGAGTGAGACAGGGAGGGAGAGAGAGACAGGGAGGGAGAGAGAGACAGGGAGGGTGAGAGAGACAGGGAGGGAGAGAAACAGGGTGAGAGAAAGACTGGGATAGAGATGGAGAGACAGGTAGAGAGTGAGACAGGGAGTGGGAGAGAGAGACAGGAAGTGACAGAGAGACAGGGAGAGAGAGATACATGGAGAGAGAGAGAGAGACATGGAGAGAGAGAGAGAGACACGGAGGGAGAGAGAGAGAGATAGGGTGAGAGAAAGAGAGACAGGGAGAGAGAGAAAGACGGGGAGATAGAGACAGAGGGAGAGAGATAGAGACAGCGAGAGTGAGATAGAGACTGGGAGAGAGAGACAGGGGGAGAGAGATAGAGACAGCGAGAGTGAGATAGAGACTGGGAGAGAGAGATAGAGACTGGGAGAGAGAGATAGAGACTGGGAGAGAGAGATAGAGACTGGGAGAGAGAGATAGAGACTGGGAGAGAGAGAGATAGAGACTGGGAGAGAGAGATAGAGACTGGGAGAGAGAGATAGAGACTGGGAGAGAGCGAGATAGAGACTGGGAGAGAGAGATAGTGACTGGGAGAGAGAGATAGAGACAGGGAGAGAGAGATAGAGACAGGGAGAGAGAGATAGAGACAGGGAGAGAGAGATAGACACAGGGAGAGAGAGATAGACACAGGGAGAGAGAGATAGACACAGGGAGAGAGATAGGGAGATAGAGAGATAGAGAGAGGGGAGAGAGAGAGAAAGAGACAGGCAGAGAAAGAGAGAGAGAGAGAAACAGGGAGAGGGGGAGAGACATGGAGACAGAGACAGCGAGAGAGAGAGACAGCGAGAGAGGGTTAGAGGCAGGGAGAAAGAGATAGAGACATGGAGAGAGACAGGGAGATAAAGAGAAAGAGAGACACAGGGATAGAGAGAGAGAGGGAGAGACACAGGGATAGAGAGAGAGAGAGAGAGAGAGAAAGGGTGCGGGGAGAGACGGAGAGAGAGAGAGACAGGGAGAGAGAGAGAGATAGGGACAGAGAGAGAGAGAGAGAGAGACAGGGATAGAGAGGCAGGGACAGGGAGAGAGAGACAGAGGGAGAGAGAGAGAGACCGGGTGGGAGAGAGAGATCGAGTGAGAGAGACTTGGAGAGAGAGAGAGGGACTGGGTGAGAGAGAGAGGGACTGGGTGAGAGAGAGAGGGACTGGGTGAGAGAGAGAGGGACTGGGTGAGAGAGAGAGGGACTGGGTGAGAGAGAGAGACAGAGAGTGAGAGAGAGACAGAGAGTGAGAGAGAGAGACCAGGAGTGAGAGAGACAGAGAGTGAGAGAGACAGAGAGTGAGAGAGACAGAGAGTGAGAGAGAGACCAGGAGTGAGAGAGAGACCAGGAGTGAGAGAGAAAGAGAGAGACCAGGAGAGAGAGATAGGGAGAGAGAGAGAGACAGGGAGGGAGACACAGAGAGATAGGGTGAGAGAAAGAAAGACAGGGATAGATAGGGAGAGACAGGGAGAGTGCGAGACAGGGAGAGGGAGAGAGACCCCGGAAGAGAGAGAGACACGAAGAGACAGAGCGACAGGGAGAGAGAGAGATAGAGAAAAAGAGTGAGAGAGAGTGAGACAGGTAGAGAGAGAGAGAGACAGGGAGAGAGAGGGAGAGACTGGGTGAGAGCGAGACAGGGAGAGGGAGAGAGACACAGGAAGAGAAAGAGACAGGAAGAGACAGAGAGACAGGGAGAGAGAGAGAGAGATAGAAAAGGAGTGAGAGAGAGTGAGACAGGTAGAGAGAGAGAGACAGGGAGAGAGAGAGAGAGAGAGAGAGAAAGGGAGAGGGGAGAGACATGGAGAGAGAGAGAGACAGGGAGAAAGAGAGAGATAGGGACAGAGGGAGAGAGAGAGACAGGGATAGAGAGGCAGGGACAGGGAGAGAGAGACAGTGGGAGAGAGAGAGAGACCTGGTGAGAGAGAGAGATCGGGAGAAAGAGAGAGAGACTGGGAGAGAGAGAGAGGAACTGGGAGAGAGAGAGAGGGACTGGGAGAGAGAGAGACAGAGAGTGAGAGAGAGACCAGGAGTGAGAGAGAGAGAGAGAGAGAGACAAGGAGAGAGAGATAGGGAGAGAGAGAGAGAGACAAGGAGAGAGAGATAGGGAGAGAGAGAGAAACAGGGAGAGAGAGAGAGAGACAGGGAGAGAGAGAGAGATAGAAAAGGAGTGAGAGAGAGTGAGACATCTAGACAGAGAGAGAGAGACAGGGAGAGAGAGAGAGAGAGATACAGGGAGAGAGAGAGAGACAGGGAGAGAGAGATAGAGACAGGGAGAGAGAGAGAGAGACAGGGAGAGAGAGAGAGAGACAGGGAGAGAGAGAGAGAGACAGGGAGAGACAGAGAGAGACAGGGAGAGACAGAGAGAGACAGGGAGAGACAGAGAGAGACAGGGAGAGACAGGGAGAGACAGGGAGAGACAGAGAGAGAGGGAGAGACAGAGAGACAGGGAGAGACAGAGAGAGAGGGAGAGATAGAAAGACAGGGAGAGATAGAGAGACAGGGAGAGATAGAGAGACAGGGAGAGATAGAGAGACAGGGAGAGAGATCGAGACAGGGAGAGAGATCGAAACAGGGAGAGAGATCGAGACAGGGAGAGAGATCGAGACAAGGAGAGAGATCGAGACAGGGAGAGAGATGGAGACAGGGAGAGAGATGGAGACAGGGAGAGAGATGGAGACAGGGAGAGAGATGGAGACAGGGAGAGAGATGGAGACAGGGAGAGAGATGGAGACAGGGAGAGAGATCGAGACAGGGAGAGAGATCGAGACAGGGAGAGAGATCGAGACAGGGAGAGGGATCGAGACAGGGAGAGGGATCGAGACAGGGAGAGGGATCGAGACAGGGAGAGAGCTGGAGAGAAACAGGGAGAGAGAGGGAGAGAGACAGGGACAGAGAGGGAGAGAGATAGGGAGAGAGAGCGAGAGAGATAGGGAGAGAGAGAGACAGGGAGAGAGAGAGAGAGGTAGAGAGAGGCAGAGAGAGGGAGAGAGAGACAGGGAGTGGGAGAGAGAGACATGGAGAGGGAGAGAGAGACAGGGAGAGGGAGAGAGAGACAGGGAGAGGGAGAGAGAGACAGGGAGAGGGAGAGAGAGAGAGACAGGGGTAGGGGCAGAGACATGGAGACAGAGACAGTGAGAGACAGAGAGAGAGAGAGAAAGGGAGAGAGAGAGAGATAGGGTGAGAGAGAGACACAGGAATAGAGAGGCAGAGACAGGGAGGGAGTGAGAGACCAGGGGAGAGAGAGACTGGGATGGAGAGAGAGACTGGGAGAGAGAGAGAGAGGGATTGGGAGAGAGATAGAGAGACTGAGACAGGGAAAGAGAGAGAACGAGACCGGGAGGGAGAGAGAGAGAGAGAGAGAGAAATGGAGAGAGAGATAGGAAGAGAGAGACAGGGAGAGAGAGAGAGAGAGAGTCAGGGAGATAGAGAAGGAGACGAGGTTAGAGAGAAGGAGACAGGGTGAGGGAGAAGGAGACAGGGTGAGGGAGAAGGAGACAGGGTGAGAGAGAAGGAGACAGGCAGAGAGAGAAGGAGACAGGCAGAGAGAGAAGGAGACAGGCAGAGAGAGAAGGAGACAGGCAGAGAGAGAAGGAGACAGGCAGAGAGAGAAGGAGACAGGCAGAGAGAGAAGGAGACAGGCAGAGAGAGAAGGAGACAGGCAGAGAGAGAAGGAGACAGGCAGAGAGAGAAGGAGACAGGCAGAGAGAGAAGGAGACAGGCAGAGAGAGAAGGAGACAGGCAGAGAGAGAAGGAGACAGGCAGAGAGAGAAGGAGACAGGGAGAGAGAGAAGGAGACAGGCAGAGAGAGAAGGAGACAGGGTGAGAGAGAAGGAGACAGGGTGAGAGAGAAGGAGACAGGGTGAGAGAGAAGGAGACAGGGTGAGAGAGAAGGAGACAGGGTGAGAGAGAAGGAGACAGGGTGAGAGAGAAGGAGACAGGGTGAGAGAGAAGGAGACAGGGTGAGAGAGAAGGAGACAGGGTGAGAGAGAAGGAGACAGGGTGAGAGAGAAGGAGACAGGGTGAGAGAGGAGACAGGGTGAGAGAGAAGGAGACAGGGTGAGAGAGAAGGAGACAGGGTGAGAGAGAAGGAGACAGGGTGAGAGAGAAGGAGACAGGCAGAGAGAGAAGGTGACAGGGTGAGAGAGAGAGAGTTAGGGAGAGAGAGAGAGATAGGGAGAGAGAGATATGAAGAGAGAGAGACAGGGAGGGAGCGAGAGACAGGGAGGGAGCGAGAGACGGGGAGGGAGCGAGAGACGGGGAGGGAGCGAGAGACGGGGAGCGAGCGAGAGACGGGGAGCGAGCGAGAGACGGGGAGCGAGCGAGAGACGGGGAGCGAGCGAGAGACGGGGAGCGAGCGAGAGACGGGGAGCGAGAGACGGGGAGCGAGAGAGAGACGGCGAGCGAGAGAGAGACGGCGAGCGAGAGAGAGACGGCGAGCGAGAGAGAGACGGCGAGCGAGAGAGAGACGGCGAGCGAGAGAGAGACGGCGAGCGAGAGAGAGACGGCGAGCGAGAGAGAGACGGCGAGCGAGAGAGAGACGGCGAGCGAGAGAGAGACGGCGAGCGAGAGAGAGACGGCGAGCGAGAGAGAGACGGCGAGCGAGAGAGAGACGGCGAGCGAGAGAGAGACAGGGAGCGAGAGAGAGACGGCGAGCGAGAGAGAGACAGGGAGCGAGAGAGAGACAGGGAGCGAGAGAGAGACAGGGAGCGAGAGAGAGACAGGGAGCGAGAGAGAGACAGGGAGCGAGAGAGAGACAGGGAGCGAGAGAGAGACAGGGAGCGAGAGAGAGACAGGGAGCGAGAGAGAGACAGGGAGCGAGAGAGAGACGGCGAGCGAGAGAGAGACGGCGAGCGAGAGAGAGACAGGGGGAGAGAGAGACAGGGGGAGAGAGAGACAGGGGGAGAGAGAGACGGGGGAGAGAGAGACAGGGGAAGAGAGAGACAGGGGAAGAGAGAGACAGGGGGAGAGAGAGACAGGGGGAGAGAGAGACAGCGGGAGAGAGAGACAGCGGGAGAGAGAGACAGGGGGAGAGAGAGACGGGGGAGAGAGAGACGGGGGAGAGAGAGATAGGGGGAGAGAGAGATAGGGGGAGAGAGAGATAGGGGGAGAGAGAGACAGGGAGAGAGAGATAGAGACAGGGAGAGAGAGATAGAGACAGTGAGAGAGAGATAGATACAGGGAGAGAGAGATAGAGACAGGGAGAGAGAGATAGAGACAGGGAGAGAGAGATAGAGACAGGGAGAGAGAGATAGAGACAGGGAGAGAGAGATAGAGACAGGGAGAGAGAGATAGAGACAGGGAGAGAGAGATAGAGACAGGGAGAGAGAGATAGAGACAGGGAGAGAGAGATAGAGACAGGGAGAGAGAGATAGAGACAGGGAGAGAGAGATAGAGACAGGGAGAGAGAGATAGAGACAGGGAGAGAGAGATAGAGACAGGGAGAGAGAGATAGAGACAGGGAGAGAGAGATAGAGACAGGGAGAGAGAGATAGAGACAGGGAGAGAGAGATCGAGACAGGGATAGAGAGATCGAGACAGGGAGAGAGAGATCGAGACAGGGAGAGATCGAGACAGGGAGAGAGATCGAGACAGGGAGAGAGATCGAGACAGGGAGAGAGATCGAGACAGGGAGAGATATCGAGACAGGGAGAGAGATCGAGACAGGGAGAGAGATCGAGACAGGGAGAGAGATCGAGACAGGGAGAGAGATCGAGACAGGGAGAGAGATCGAGACAGGGAGAGAGATCGAGACAGGGAGAGATATCGAGACAGGGAGAGAGATCGAGACAGGGAGGTAGATGGAGACAGGGAGAGAGATGGAGACAGGGAGAGAGATGGAGACAGGGAGAGAGATGGAGACAGGGAGAGAGATGGAGACAGGGAGAGAGATGGAGACAGGGAGAGAGATGGAGACAGGGAGAGAGATGGAGACAGGGAGAGAGATCGAGACAGGGAGAGAGATCGAGACAGGGAGAGAGATGGAGACAGGGAGAGAGATCGAGACAGGGAGAGGGATCGAGACAGGGAGAGAGCTGGAGAGAAACAGGGAGAGAGAGGGAGAGAGACAGGGACAGAGAGGGAGAGAGATAGGGAGAGAGAGCGAGAGAGATAGGGAGAGAGAGAGACAGGGAGATAGAGAGAGAGGTAGAGAGAGGCAGAGAGAGGGAGAGAGAGACAGGGAGTGGGAGAGAGAGACATGGAGAGGGAGAGAGAGACAGGGAGAGGGAGAGAGAGACAGGGAGAGGGAGAGAGAGACAGGGAGAGGGAGAGAGAGAGAGACAGGGGTAGGGGCAGAGACATGGAGACAGAGACAGTGAGAGACAGAGAGAGAGAGAGAAAGGGAGAGAGAGAGAGATAGGGTGAGAGAGAGACACAGGAATAGAGAGGCAGAGACAGGGAGGGAGTGAGAGACCAGGGGAGAGAGAGACTGGGATGGAGAGAGAGACTGGGAGAGAGAGAGAGAGAGGGATTGGGAGAGAGATAGAGAGACTGAGACAGGGAAAGAGAGAGAACGAGTCCGGGAGGGAGAGAGAGAGAGAGAGAGAGAGAAATGGAGAGAGAGATAGGAAGAGAGAGACAGGGAGAGAGAGAGAGAGAGAGTCAGGGAGATAGAGAAGGAGACAGGGTTAGAGAGAAGGAGACAGGGTGAGGGAGAAGGAGACAGGGTGAGGGAGAAGGAGACAGGCAGAGAGAGAAGGAAACAGGCAGAGAGAGAAGGAGACAGGCAGAGAGAGAAGGAGACAGGCAGAGAGAGAAGGAGACAGGCAGAGAGAGAAGGAGACAGGCAGAGAGAGAAGGAGACAGGCAGAGAGAGAAGGAGACAGGCAGAGAGATAAGGAGACAGGGTGAGAGAGAAGGAGACAGGCAGAGAGAGAAGGAAACAGGCAGAGAGAGAAGGAGACAGGCAGAGAGAGAAGGAGACAGGCAGAGAGAGAAGGAGACAGGCAGAGAGAGAAGGAGACAGGCAGAGAGAGAAGGAGACAGGCAGAGAGAGAAGGAGACAGGCAGAGAGTGAAGGAGACAGGGTGAGAGAGAAGGAGACAGGCAGAGAGAGAAGGAGACAGGCAGAGAGAGAAGGAGACAGGCAGAGAGAGAAGGAGACAGGCAGAGAGAGAAGGAGACAGGCAGAGAGAGAAGGAGACAGGCAGAGAGAGAAGGAGACAGGCAGAGAGAGAAGGAGACAGGCAGAGAGAGAAGGAGACAGGGAGAGAGAGAAGGAGACAGGCAGAGAGAGAAGGAGACTGGCAGAGGGAGAAGGAGACAGGGTGAGAGAGAAGGAGACAGAGTGAGAGAGAAGGAGACAGGGTGAGAGAGAAGGAGACAGGGTGAGAGAGAAGGAGACAGGGTGAGAGAGAAGGAGACAGGGTGAGAGAGAAGGAGACAGGGTGAGAGAGAAGGAGACAGGGTGAGAGAGAAGGAGACAGGGTGAGAGAGAAGGAGACAGGGTGAGAGAGAAGGAGACAGGGTGAGAGAGAAGGAGACAGGGTGAGAGAGAAGGAGACAGGCAGAGAGAGAAGGTGACAGGGTGAGAGAGAGAGAGTTAGGGAGAGAGAGAGAGATAGGGAGAGAGAGATATGGAGAGAGAGAGACAGGGAGGGAGCGAGAGACGGGGAGGGAGCGAGAGACGGGGAGGGAGCGAGAGACGGGGAGGGAGCGAGAGACGGGGAGCGAGCGAGAGACGGGGAGCGAGCGAGAGACGGGGAGCGAGCGAGAGACGGGGAGCGAGCGAGAGACGGGGAGCGAGCGAGAGACGGGGAGCGAGAGAGAGACGGCGAGCGAGAGAGAGACGGCGAGCGAGAGAGAGACGGCGAGCGAGAGAGAGACGGCGAGCGAGAGAGAGACGGCGAGCGAGAGAGAGACGGCGAGCGAGAGAGAGACAGGGAGCGAGAGAGAGACAGGGAGCGAGAGAGAGACAGGGAGCGAGAGAGAGACAGGGAGCGAGAGAGAGACAGGGAGCGAGAGAGAGACAGGGAGCGAGAGAAACATGGTGAATGAAAGACTGGGATAGTGAGGGAGAGACAGGTAGAGAGTGAGACAGGGAGTGGGAGAGAGAGACAGGAAGTGACAGAGAGACAGGGAGAGAGAGAGACATGGAGAGAGAGACACGGAGGGAGAGAGAGAGAGATAGGGTGAGAGAAAGAGAGACAGGGGTAGAGAGAGACAGGGGGAGAGAGAGACAGGGGGAGAGAGAGACAGGGGGAGAGAGAGACAGGGGGAGAGAGAGACAGGGGGAGAGAGAGACAGGGGGAGAGAGAGACAGGGGGAGAGAGAGACAGGGGGAGAGAGAGACAGGGGGAGAGAGAGACAAGGGAAGAGAGAGACAAGGGGAGAGAGAGACAGGGGGAGAGAGAGACAGCGGGAGAGAGAGACAGGGGGAGAGAGAGACGGGTGAGAGAGAGACGGGTGAGAGAGAGACGGGGGAGAGAGAGATATGGGGAGAGAGAGATAGGGGGAGAGAGAGACAGGGAGAGAGATATAGAGACAGGGAGAGAGATATAGAGACAGTGAGAGAGAGATAGATACAGGGAGAGAGAGATAGATACAGGGAGAGAGAGATAGAGACAGGGAGAGAGAGATAGAGACAGGGAGAGAGAGATAGAGACAGGGAGAGAGAGATAGAGACAGGGAGAGAGAGATAGAGACAGGGAGAGAGAGATAGAGACAGGGAGAGAGAGATAGAGACAGGGAGAGAGAGATAGAGACAGGGAGAGAGAGATAGAGACAGGGAGAGAGAGATAGAGACAGGGAGAGAGAGATAGAGACAGGGAGAGAGAGATAGAGACAGGGAGAGAGAGATAGAGACAGGGAGAGAGAGATAGAGACAGGGAGAGAGAGATAGAGACAGGGAGAGAGAGATCGAGACAGGGAGAGAGAGATAGACACAGGGAGAGAGAAATAGACACAGGGAGAGAGAGATAGACACCCGGGAGAGAGATAGGGAGATAGAGAGAAAGAGACAGGGGAGAGAGAGAGAAAGAGACAGGCAGAGAAAGAGAGAGAGAGAGAAACAGGGGGAGGGGGAGAGACTTGGAGACAGAGACAGCGAGAGAGAGAGACAGCGAGAGAGGGTTAGAGGCAGGGAGAAAGAGATAGAGACATGGAGAGAGACAGGGAGTTAGAGAGAAAGAGAGACACAGGGAAAGAGAGAAAGAGAGACACAGGGATAGAGAGAGAGAGGGAGAGACACAGGGATAGAGAGAGAGAGAGAGAGAGAGAGAGAGAAAGGGTGCGGGGAGAGACATGGAGAGAGAGAGAGACAGGGAGATAGAGAGAGATAGGGACAGAGAGAGAGAGAGAGAGACAGGGATAGAGAGGCAGGGACAGGGAGAGAGAGATAGAGGGAGAGAGAGAGAGACCGGGTGAGAGAGAGAGATCGGGAGAGAGAGACTTTGAGAGAGAGTGGGAGGGACTGGGAGAGAGAGAGAGGGACTGAAAGAGAGAGACCAGGAGTGAGAGAGAGAGAGAGAGACCAGGAGAGAGAGATGGGCAGAGAGAGAGAGACAGAGAGGGAGACACAGAGAGATAGGGTGAGAGAAAGAAAGACAGGGATAGATAGGGAGAGACATGGAGAGAGCGAGACAGGTAGAGGGAGAGAGACCCGGGAAGAGAGAGAGACAGGAAGAGACAGAGCGACAGGGAGAGAGAGTAATAGAGAAAAGGAATGAGAGAGAGTGAGACAGGTAGAGAGAGAGAGACAGGGAGAGAGAGGGAGAGACTGGGTGAGAGCGAGACAGGGAGAGGGAGAGAGACACAGGAAGAGAAAGAGACAGGAAGAGACAGAGAGACAGGGAGAGAGAGAGAGATAGAAAATGAGTGAGAGAGAGTGAGACAGGTAGAGAGAGAGAGAGAGACAGGGAGAGAGAGAGAGAGAGAGACAGGGAGAGATAGAGACACAGGGAGAGATAGAGACACAGGGAGAGATAGAGACACAGGCAGAGATAGAGACACAGGCAGAGATAGAGACACAGGGAGAGATAGAGACACAGGGAGAGGGGTAGAGACCTGGAGACAGAGACAGCGACAGCGAGAGGGAGAGTGAGAGACAGGGAGTGAAAGACACACAGGGAGAGAGATCGAGACAGGGAGAGAGAGAGAGAGAGAGAGAGGGAGAGAGACAGGAAGAAAGAGAGAGCTAGGGAGAGAGAGTGATACAGATAGGGAGCGAGAGAGAGAGCGAGAGACAGGGATAAAGAGGCAGAGACAGGGAGAGAGAGACACAGGGATAGACCAGTAGAGAGAGAGAGAGAGAGAGAGACTGGGAGAGAGAGAGATTGAGAGACAGGGACAGAGAGAAACAGGGAGAGAGAGAGAGACAGAGACAGGGAGAGAGAGAGAGAGACAGGGAGAGAGAGAGAGAGAGAGAGAGAGACAGGGAGAGAGAGAGAGACAGGGAGAGAGAGAGAGACCGGGAGAGATAGAGAGACCGGGAGAGATAGAGAGACCGGGAGAGATAGAGAGACAGGGAGAGATAGAGAGACCGGGAGAGATAGAGAGACAGGGAGAGATAGAGAGACAGGGAGAGATAGAGAGACAGGGAGAGATAGAGAGACAGGGAGAGGGGGAGTGACCTGGAGACAGAGACAGCGACAGCGAGAAAGAGAGTGAGAGACAGGGAGTGAAAGAGACACAGGGAGAGAGATCGAGACAGGGAGAGAGAGTGAGAGAGAGGGAGAGAGACAGGGAGAAAGAGAGAGCTAGGGAGAGAGAGTGATACAGATAGGGAGAGAGAGAGAGAGAGAGAGTGAGAGACAGGGATAAAGAGGCAGAGACAGGGAGAGAGAGACACAGGGAGAGACCAGTAGAGAGAGAGAGAGAGACTGGGAGAGAGAGAGATTGAGAGACAGGGAGAGAGAGAGAGAGAGAGAGAGAGAGAGACAGGGAGAGAGAGAGAGAGAGATAGGGTGAGAGAAAGAGAGACAGGGATAGTGAGGGAGAGAAAGGGAGAGAGGGAGATAGGGAGAGAGAGAGAGAGACAGGGAGAGAGAGAGAGAGAGAGAGAGAGAGAGACAGGGAGAGAGAGAGGGAGAGAGAGGGACAGAGAGGTAGAGAGAGACAGAGAGAGGGAGAGAGTTACAGGGAGAGGGAGAGAGAGAGAGAGACAGGGGGAGGGGGAGAGTCATGGATACAGAGACAGAGGGAGAGAGAGGGAGAGAGGGACAGAGGGACAGGGAGAGAGAGAGTGACAGAGAGACCGAGAGAGTGAGTCAGTGTGAGAGAGAGAGACAGGGAGAGAGAGAGAGACAGGGAGAGAGAGAAAGACAGGGAGAGAGAGAGACAGGGAGAGAGAGAGAGACAGGGAGAGAGAGAGAGACAGGGAGAGAGAGAGAGACAGGGAGAGAGAGAGAGACAGGGAGAGAGAGAGAGACAGGGAGAGAGAGAGAGACAGGGAGAGAGAGAGAGACAGGGAGAGAGAGAGAGACAGGGAGAGAGAGAGAGACAGGGAGGGAGAGAGAGACAGGGAGAGAGAGAGAGACAGGGAGGGAGAGAGAGACAGGTAGGGAGAGAGAGACAGGGAGGGAGAGAGAGACAGGGCGAGAGAGAGAGACAGGGAGAGAGAGAGACAGGGAGAGAGAGAGAGACAGAGAGGGAGAGAGAGAGAGAGATAGGGTGAGAGAAAGAGAGACAGGGAGGGAGAGAGAGAGAGATATGGTGAGAGAAAGAGAGACAGGGATAGAGAGGGAAAGACTGGGAGAGAGCGAGACAGGAAGAGACAGAGAGACAGGAAGAGAGGGAGAGAGAGAGAAAAGGAGTGAGAGAGAGTGAGACAGGGAGAGAAAGAGAGAGAGAGAGAGACAGAGACAGTGACAGGGCGAGAGAGAGAGACAGAGTGAGAGAGAGACAGGGAGAGGGGGAGAGACATGGAGACAGGGACAGCGACAGCGAGAGAGAGAGAGAGAGAGATTGAGACAGGGAGAGCGAGAGATCGAGACAGGGAGAGCGAGAGATCGAGACAGGGAGAGCGAGAGATCGAGACAGGGAGAGCGAGAGATCGAGACAGGGAGAGTGAGAGATCGAGACAGGGAGAGCGAGAGATCGAGACAGGGAGAGCGAGAGATCGAGACAGGGAGAGCGAGAGATCGAGACAGGGAGAGCGAGAGATCGAGACAGGGAGAGCGAGAGAGCGAGAGATCGAGAGATCGAGACAGGGAGAGCGAGAGATCGAGACAGGGAGAGCGAGAGATCGAGACAGGGAGAGCGAGAGATCGAGACAGGGAGAGCGAGAGATCGAGACAGGGAGAGCGAGAGACCGAGACAGGGAGAGCGAGAGACCGAGACAGGGAGAGCGAGAGACCGAGACAGGGAGAGCGAGAGACCGAGACAGGGAGAGCGAGAGACCGAGACAGGGAGAGCGAGAGACCGAGACAGGGAGAGCGAGAGACCGAGACAGGGAGAGCGAGAGACCGAGACAGGGAGAGCGAGAGACCGAGACAGGGAGAGCGAGAGACCGAGATAGGGAGAGCTAGAGACCGAGACAGGGAGAGCGAGAGACCGAGACAGGGAGAGCGAGAGACCGAGACAGGGAGAGCGAGAGACCGAGACAGGGAGAGGGAGAGATGGAGACAGGGAGAGGGAGAGATGGAGACAGGGAGAGAGAGAGATGGAGACAGGGAGAGAGAGAGATGGAGACAGGGAGAGAGAGAGATGGAGACAGGGAGAGAGAGAGATGGAGACAGGGAGAGAGAGAGATGGAGACAGGGAGAGAGAGAGAGATGGAGACAGGGAGAGAGAGAGATGGAGACAGGGAGAGAGAGAGATGGAGACAGGGAGAGAGAGAGATGGAGACAGGGAGAGAGAGAGATGGAGACAGGGAGAGAGAGAGATGGAGACAGGGAGAGAGAGAGATGGAGACAGGGAGAGAGAGAGATGGAGACAGGGAGAGAGAGAGATGGAGACAGGGAGAGAGAGAGATGGAGACAGGGAGAGAGAGAGATGGAGACAGGGAGAGAGAGAGATGGAGACAGGGAGAGAGAGAGATGGAGACAGGGAGAGAGATGGAGACAGGGAGAGAGATGGAGACAGGGAGAGAGATGGAGACAGGGAGAGGGATGGAGACAGGGAGAGGGATGGAGACAGGGAGAGGGATGGAGAAAGGGAGAGGGATGGAGACAGGGAGAGGGATGGAGACAGGGAGAGGGATGGAGACAGGGAGAGAGATGGAGACAGGGAGAGAGATGGAGACAGGGAGAGAGATGGAGACAGGGAGAGAGATGGAGACAGGGAGAGAGATGGAGACAGGGAGAGAGATGGAGACAGGGAGAGAGATCGTGACAGGGAGAGAGATCGAGACAGGGAGAGAGATCGAGACAGGGAGAGAGATCGAGACAGGGAGAGAGATCGAGACAGGGAGAGAGATCGAGACAGGGAGAGAGATCGAGACAGGGAGAGAGATCGAGACAGGGAGAGAGATCGAGACAGGGAGAGAGATCGAGACAGGGAGAGAGATCGAGACAGGGAGAGAGATCGAGACAGGGAGAGAGATCGAGACAGGGAGAGAGATGGAGACAGGGAGAGTGATCGAGACAGGGAGAGAGATGGAGACAGGGAGAGAGAGAGAGATGGAGACAGGGAGAGAGAGAGATGGAGACAGGGAGAGAGAGAGATGGAGACAGGGAGAGAGAGAGATGGAGACAGGGAGAGAGAGAAATGGAGACAGGGAGAGAGTGATCGAGACAGGGAGAGAGAGATCGAGACAGGGAGAGAGAGATCGAGACAGGGAGAGAGAGAACGAGACAGGGAGAGAGAGAACGAGACAGGGAGAGAGAGATCGAGACAGGGAGAGAGAGATCGAGACAGGGAGAGAGAGATCGAGACAGGGAGAGAGAGATCGAGAAGGGAGAGAGAGAGATGGAGACAGGGAGAGAGAGAGATGGAGACAGGGAGAGAGAGAGATGGAGACAGGGAGAGAGAGAGATGGAGACAGGGAGAGAGAGATGGAGACAGGGAGAGAGAGAGAGATGGTGACAGGGAGAGAGAGAGATGGAGACAGGGAGAGAGAGAGATGGAGACATGGAGAGAGATGGAGACAGGGAGAGAGATGGAGACAGGGAGAGAGATGGAGACAGGGAGAGAGATGGAGACAGGGAGAGAGATGGAGACAGGGAGAGAGATGGAGACAGGGAGAGAGATGGAGACAGGGAGAGAGATGGAGACAGGGAGAGGGATGGAGACAGGGAGAGGGATGGAGACAGGGAGAGGGATGGAGACAGGGAGAGGGATGGAGACAGGGAGAGAGATGGAGACAGGGAGAGAGATGGAGACAGGGAGAGAGATGGAGACAGGGAGCGAGATGGAGACAGGGAGCGAGATGGAGACAGGGAGAGAGATGGAGACAGGGAGAGATCTGGAGACAGGGAGAGAGATGGAGACAGGGAGAGAGATCGTGACAGGGAGAGAGATCGAGACAGGGAGAGAGATCGAGACAGGGAGAGAGATCGAGACAGGGAGAGAGATCGAGACAGGGAGAGAGATCGAGACAGGGAGAGAGATCGAGACAGGGAGAGAGATCGAGACAGGGAGAGAGATCGAGACAGGGAGAGAGATCGAGACAGGGAGAGAGATCGAGACAGGGAGAGAGATGGAGACAGGGAGAGGGATCGAGACAGGGAGAGCGATGGAGACAGGGAGAGAGATGGAGACAGGGAGAGAGATCGAGACAGGGAGAGAGATCGAGACAGGGAGAGAGATCGAGACAGGGAGAGAGCTGGAGACAGGGAGAGAGCTGGAGACAGGGAGAGAGCGGGAGACAGGGAGAGAGCGGGAGACAGGGAGAGAGCTGGAGACAGGGAGAGAGATCGAGACAGGGAGAGAGATCGAGACAGGGAGAGAGATCGAGACAGGGAGAGAGATCGAGACAGGGAGAGAGATCGAGACAGGGAGAGAGATCGAGACAGGGAGAGAGATCGAGACAGGGTGAGAGATCGAGACAGGGAGAGAGATCGTGACAGGGAGAGATATCGTGACAGGGAGAGAGATCGAGACAGGGAGAGAGCTGGAGACAGGGAGAGAGCTGGAGACAGGGAGAGAGCGGGAGACAGGGAGAGAGCTGGAGACAGGGAGAGAGCTGGAGACAGGGAGAGAGATCGAGACAGGGAGAGAGATCGAGACAGGGAGAGAGATCGAGACAGGGAGAGAGATCGAGACAGGGAGAGAGATCGAGACAGGGAGAGAGATCGAGACAGGGAGAGAGATCGAGACAGGGAGAGAGATCGAGACAGGGTGAGAGATCGAGACAGGGAGAGAGATCGTGACAGGGAGAGATATCGTGACAGGGAGAGAGATCGAGACCGGGCGAGAGATCGAGACCCGGCTAGAGATCGAGACCGGGCGAGAGATCGAGACCGGGCGAGAGATCGAGACCTCGAGAGAGATCGAGACAGGGAGAGAGATCGAGACAGGGAGAGAGATCGAGACAGGGAGAGAGATCGAGACAGGGAGAGAGAGATCGAGACAGGGAGAGAGAGATCGAGACAGGGAGAGAGAGATCGAGACAGGGAGAGAGAGATCGAGACAGGGAGAGAGAGATCGAGACAGGGAGAGAGAGATCGAGACAGGGAGAGAGAGATCGAGACAGGGAGAGAGAGATCGAGACAGGGAGAGAGAGATCGAGACAGGGAGAGAGTGATCGAGACAGGGAGAGAGTGATCGAGACAGGGAGAGAGTGATCGAGACAGGGAGAGAGAGATCGAGACAGGGAGAGAGAGAACGAGACAGGGAGAGAGAGAACGAGACAGGGAGAGAGAGAACGAGACAGGGAGAGAGAGAACGAGACAGGGAGAGAGAGATCGAGACAGGGAGAGAGAGATCGAGACAGCGAGAGAGAGATCGAGAAGGGAGAGAGAGAGATGGAGACAGGGAGAGAGAGAGATGGAGACAGGGAGAGAGAGAGATGGAGACAGGGAGAGAGAGAGATGGAGACAGGGAGAGAGAGAGATGGAGACAGGGAGAGAGAGAGATGGAGACAGGGAGAGAGAGATGGAGACAGGGAGAGAGAGAGAGATGGAGACAGGGAGAGAGAGAAATGGAGACAGGGAGAGAGAGAGATGGAGACAGGGAGAGAGAGAGTTGGAGACAGGGAGAGAGATGGAGACAGGGAGAGAGATGGAGACAGGGAGAGAGATGGAGACAGGGAGAGAGATGGAGACAGGGAGAGAGATGGAGACAGGGAGAGAGATGGAGACTGGGAGAGAGATGGAGACAGGGAGAGAGATGGAGACATGGAGAGGGATGGAGACAGGGAGAGGGATGGAGACAGGGAGAGGAATGGAGACAGGGAGAGGGATGGAGACAGGGAGAGGGATGGAGACAGGGAGAGGGATGGAGACAGGGAGAGGGATGGAGACAGGGAGAGGGATGGAGACAGGGAGAGGGATGGAGACAGGGAGAGGGATGGAGACAGGGAGAGGGATGGAGACAGGGAGAGGGATGGAGACAGGGAGAGGGATGGAGACAGGGAGAGGGATGGAGAAAGGGAGAGGGATGGAGACAGGGAGAGGGATGGAGACAGGGAGAGGGATGGAGACAGGGAGAGGGATGGAGACAGGGAGAGAGAGAGATGGAGACAGGGAGAGAGAGAGATGGAGACAGGGAGAGAGAGAGATGGAGACAGGGAGAGAGAGAGATGGAGACAGGGAGAGAGAGAGATGGAGACAGGGAGAGAGAGAGATGGAGAGAGGGAGAGAGAGAGATGGAGACAGGGAGAGAGAGAGATGGAGACAGGGAGAGAGAGAGATGGAGACAGGGAGAGAGAGAGATGGAGACAGGGAGAGAGAGAGACGGAGACAGGGAGAGAGAGAGATGGAGACAGGGAGAGAGAGAGATGGAGACAGTGAGAGAGAGAGATGGAGACAGTGAGAGAGAGAGATGGAGACAGTGAGAGAGATGGAGACAGGGAGAGAGCTGGAGACAGGGAGAGAGCTGGAGACAGGGAGAGAGCTGGAGACAGGGAGAGAGCTGGAGACAGGGAGAGAGATGGAGACAGGGAGAGAGATGGAGACAGGGAGAGAGATCGAGACAGGGAGAGAGATCGAGACAGGGAGAGAGATCGAGACAGGGAGAGAGATCGAGACAGGGAGAGAGATCGAGACAGGGAGAGAGATCGAGACAGGGAGAGAGATCGAGACAGGGAGAGAGATCGAGACAGGGAGAGAGATCGAGACAGGGAGAGAGATCGAGACAGGGAGAGAGATCGAGACAGGGAGAGAGATCGAGACAGGGAGAGAGATCGTGACAGGGTGAGAAATCGAGACAGGGAGAGAGATCGTGACAGGGAGAGAGATCGTGACAGGGAGAGAGATCGAGAACGGGCTAGAGATCGAGACCGGGCGAGAGATCGAGACCGGGCGAGAGATCGAGACCGGGAGAGAGATCGAGACCGGGAGAGAGATCGAGACCGGGAGAGAGATCGAGACCGGGAGAGAGATCGAGACCGGGAGAGAGATCGAGACCGGGAGAGAGATCGAGACCGGGAGAGAGATCGAGACCGGGAGAGAGATCGAGACAGGGAGAGAGATCGAGACAGGGAGAGAGATCGAGACAGGGAGAGAGATCGAGACAGGGAGAGAGATCGAGACAGGGAGAGAGAGATCGAGACAGGGAGAGAGAGATCGAGACAGGGAGAGAGATCGAGACAGGGAGAGAGATGGAGACAGGGAGAGGGATCGAGACAGGGAGAGCGATGGAGACAGGGAGAGAGATGGAGACAGGGAGAGAGATCGAGACAGGGAGAGAGATCGAGACAGGGAGAGAGATCGAGACAGGGAGAGAGCTGGAGACAGGGAGAGAGCTGGAGACAGGGAGAGAGCGGGAGACAGGGAGAGAGCTGGAGACAGGGAGAGAGCTGGAGACAGGGAGAGAGATCGAGACAGGGAGAGAGATCGAGACAGGGAGAGAGATCGAGACAGGGAGAGAGATCGAGACAGGGAGAGAGATCGAGACAGGGAGAGAGATCGAGACAGGGAGAGAGATCGAGACAGGGTGAGAGATCGAGACAGGGAGAGAGATCGTGACAGGGAGAGATATCGTGACAGGGAGAGAGATCGAGACCGGGCGAGAGATCGAGACCCGGCTAGAGATCGAGACCGGGCGAGAGATCGAGACCGGGCGAGAGATCGAGACCTCGAGAGAGATCGAGACAGGGAGAGAGATGGAGTCAGGGAGAGAGATGGAGTCAGGGAGAGAGATGGAGACAGGGAGAGGGAGATCGAGACAGGGAGAGGGAGATCGAGACAGGGAGAGAGAGATCGAGACAGGGAGAGAGAGATCGAGACAGCGAGAGAGATCGAGACAGGGAGAGAGAGATCGAGACAGGGAGAGAGAGATCGAGACAGGGAGAGAGAGATCGAGACAGGGAGAGAGAGATCGAGACAGGGAGAGAGTGATCGAGACAGGGAGAGAGTGATCGAGACAGGGAGAGAGTGATCGAGACAGGGAGAGAGAGATCGAGACAGGGAGAGAGAGAACGAGACAGGGAGAGAGAGAACGAGACAGGGAGAGAGAGAACGAGACAGGGAGAGAGAGAACGAGACAGGGAGAGAGAGAACGAGACAGGGAGAGAGAGATCGAGACAGGGAGAGAGAGATCGAGACAGCGAGAGAGAGATCGAGAAGGGAGAGAGAGAGATGGAGACAGGGAGAGAGAGAGATGGAGACAGGGAGAGAGAGAGATGGAGACAGGGAGAGAGAGAGATGGAGACAGGGAGAGAGAGAGATGGAGACAGGGAGAGAGAGAGATGGAGACAGGGAGAGAGAGAGAGATGGAGACAGGGAGAGAGAGAAATGGAGACAGGGAGAGAGAGAGATGGAGACAGGGAGAGAGAGAGTTGGAGACAGGGAGAGAGATGGAGACAGGGAGAGAGATGGAGACAGGGAGAGAGATGGAGACAGGGAGAGAGATGGAGACAGGGAGAGAGATGGAGACAGGGAGAGAGATGGAGACTGGGAGAGAGATGGAGACAGGGAGAGAGATGGAGACAGGGAGAGAGATGGAGACATGGAGAGGGATGGAGACAGGGAGAGGGATGGAGACAGGGAGAGGGATGGAGACAGGGAGAGGGATGGAGACAGGGAGAGGGATGGAGACAGGGAGAGGGATGGAGACAGGGAGAGGGATGGAGACAGGGAGAGGGATGGAGACAGGGAGAGGGATGGAGACAGGGAGAGGGATGGAGACAGGGAGAGGGATGGAGACAGGGAGAGGGATGGAGACAGGGAGAGGGATGGAGACAGGGAGAGGGATGGAGACAGGGAGAGGGATGGAGAAAGGGAGAGGGATGGAGACAGGGAGAGGGATGGAGACAGGGAGAGGGATGGAGACAGGGAGAGGGATGGAGACAGGGAGAGAGAGAGATGGAGACAGGGAGAGAGAGAGATGGAGACAGGGAGAGAGAGAGATGGAGACAGGGAGAGAGAGAGATGGAGACAGGGAGAGAGAGAGATGGAGACAGGGAGAGAGAGAGATGGAGACAGGGAGAGAGAGAGATGGAGACAGGGAGAGAGAGAGATGGAGACAGGGAGAGAGAGAGATGGAGACAGGGAGAGAGAGAGACGGAGACAGGGAGAGAGAGAGACGGAGACAGGGAGAGAGAGAGATGGAGACAGGGAGAGAGAGAGATGGAGACAGTGAGAGAGAGAGATGGAGACAGTGAGAGAGAGAGATGGAGACAGTGAGAGAGATGGAGACAGGGAGAGAGCTGGAGACAGGGAGAGAGCTGGAGACAGGGAGAGAGCTGGAGACAGGGAGAGAGATGGAGACAGGGAGAGAGATGGAGACAGGGAGAGAGATGGAGACAGGGAGAGAGATGGAGACAGGGAGAGAGATCGAGACAGGGAGAGAGATCGAGACAGGGAGAGAGATCGAGACAGGGAGAGAGATCGAGACAGGGAGAGAGATCGAGACAGGGAGAGAGATCGAGACAGGGAGAGAGATCGAGACAGGGAGAGAGATCGAGACAGGGAGAGAGATCGAGACAGGGAGAGAGATCGAGACAGGGAGAGAGATCGAGACAGGGAGAGAGATCGTGACAGGGTGAGAAATCGAGACAGGGAGAGAGATCGTGACAGGGAGAGAGATCGTGACAGGGAGAGAGATTGAGAACGGGCTAGAGATCGAGACCGGGCGAGAGATCGAGACCGGGCGAGAGATCGAGACCGGGAGAGAGATCGAGACCGGGAGAGAGATCGAGACCGGGAGAGAGATCGAGACCGGGAGAGAGATCGAGACCGGGAGAGAGATCGAGACCGGGAGAGAGATCGAGACAGGGAGAGAGATCGAGACAGGGAGAGAGATCGAGACAGGGAGAGAGATCGAGACAGGGAGAGAGATCGAGACAGGGAGAGAGATCGAGACAGGGAGAGAGAGATCGAGACAGGGAGAGAGAGATCGAGACAGGGAGAGAGAGAGATCGAGACAGGGAGAGAGAGATCGAGACAGGGAGAGAGAGATCGAGACAGGGAGAGAGAGATCGAGACAGGGAGAGAGAGATCGAGACAGGGAGAGAGAGATCGAGACAGGGAGAGAGAGATCGAGACAGGGAGAGAGAGATCGAGACAGGGAGAGAGAGATCGAGACAGGGAGAGAGAGATCGAGACAGGGAGAGAGAGATCGAGACAGGGAGAGAGAGATCGAGACGGGGAGAGAGAGATCGAGACAGGGAGAGAGAGATCGAGACAGGGAGAGAGAGATCGAGACAGGGAGAGAGAGATCGAGACAGGGAGAGAGAGATCGAGACAGGGAGAGAGATCGAGACAGCGAGAGAGATCGAGACAGCGAGAGAGATCGAGACAGCGAGAGAGATCGAGACAGCGAGAGAGATCGAGACAGCGAGAGAGATCGAGACAGCGAGAGAGATCGAGACAGGGCGAGAGAGATCGAGACAGGGCGAGAGAGATCGAGACAGGGCGAGAGAGATCGAGACAGGGCGAGAGAGATCGAGACAGGGCGAGAGAGATCGAGACAGGGCGAGAGAGATCGAGACAGGGCGAGAGAGATCGAGACAGGGCGAGAGAGATCGAGACAGGGCGAGAGAGATCGAGACAGGGCGAGAGAGATCGAGACAGGGCGAGAGAGATCGAGACAGGGCGAGAGAGATCGAGACAGGGCGAGAGAGATCGAAACAGGGCGAGAGAGATCGAAACAGGGCGAGAGAGATCGAGACAGGGCGAGAGAGATCGAGACAGGGCGAGAGAGATCGAGACAGGGCGAGAGAGATCGAGACAGGGCGAGAGAGATCGAGACAGGGCGAGAGAGATCGAGACAGGGAGAGAGAGATCGAGACAGGGAGAGAGAGATCGAGACAGGGAGAGAGAGATCGAGACAGGGAGATAGAGATCGAGGCAGGGAGAGAGAGAGATGGAGACAGGGAGAGAGAGAGATCGAGACAGGGAGTGAGAGAGATCGAGACAGGGAGAGAGAGAGATCGAGACATGGAGATAGAGAGATCGAGACGGGGAGAGAGAGATCGAGACGGGGAGAGAGAGATCCAGACGGGGAGAGAGAGATCGAGACGGGGAGAGAGAGATCGAGACGGGGAGAGAGAGATCGAGACGGGGAGAGAGAGATCGAGACGGGGAGAGAGAGATCGAGACGGGGAGAGAGAGATCGAGACGGGGAGAGAGAGATCGAGACGGGGAGAGAGAGATCGAGACGGCGAGAGAGAGATCGAGACGGCGAGAGAGAGATCGAGACGGCGAGAGAGAATCGAGACAGGGAGAGAGAGATCGAGACAGGGAGAGAGAGATCGAGACAGGGAGAGAGAGATCGAGACAGGGAGAGAGAGATCGAGACAGGGAGAGAGATGGAGACAGGGAGAGAGATGGAGACAGGGAGAGAGATCGAGACAGGGAGAGAGATCGAGACAGGGAGAGAGATCGAGACAGGGAGAGAGATCGAGACAGGGAGAGAGAGCGAGACAGGGAGAGAGAGCGAGACAGGGAGAGAGAGCGAGACAGGGAGAGAGAGCGAGACAGGGAGAGAGATCGAGACAGGCAGAGAGATGGAGACAGGGAGAGAGATGGAGACAGGGAGAGATATGGAGACAGGGAGGGAGATGGAGACAGGGAGAGAGATGGAGACAGGGAGGGAGATGGAGACAGGGAGGGAGATGGAGACAGGGAGAGAGATGGAGACAGGGAGAGAGATGGAGACAGGGAGAGAGCTGGAGACAGGGAGAGAGCTGGAGACAGGGAGAGAGCTGGAGACAGGGAGAGAGCTGGAGACAGGGAGAGAGCTGGAGACAGGGAGAGAGCTGGAGACAGGGAGAGAGCTGGAGACAGGGAGAGAGCTGGAGACAGGGAGAGAGCTGGAGACAGGGAGAGAGCTGGAGACAGGGAGAGAGCTGGAGACAGGGAGAGAGCTGGAGACAGGGAGAGAGCTGGAGACAGGGAGAGAGCTGGAGACAGGGAGAGAGCTGGAGACAGGGTGAGAGCTGGAGACAGGGTGAGATCTGGAGACAGTGAGAGAGCTGGAGACAGAGAGAGAGTTGGAGACAGGGAGGGAGTTGGAGACAGGGAGGGAGCTGGAGACAGGGAGAGATCTGGAGACAGGGAGAGAGATCGAGACAGGGAGAGAGATGGAGACAGGGAGAGAGATGGAGACAGGGAGAGAGATGGAGACAGGGAGAGAGATGGAGACAGGGAGAGAGATGGAGACAGGGAGGGAGATGGAGACCGGGAGAGAGATCGAGACAGGGAGAGAGATCGAGACAGGGAGAGAGATCGAGACAGGGAGAGAGATCGAGACAGGGAGAGAGATCGAGACAGGGAGAGAGATCGAGACAGGGAGAGAGATCGAGACAGGGAGAGAGATTGAGACAGGGAGAGAGATGGAAACAGGGAGAGAGATGGAGACAGGGAGAGAGATGGAGACAGGGAGAGAGATCGAGACAGGGAGAGAGATCGAGACAGGGAGGGAGATCGAGACAGGGAGAGAGATCGAGACAGGGAGAGAGATCGAGACAGGGAGAGAGATCGAGACAGGGAGAGAGATGGAGACAGGGAGAGAGATGGAGACAGGGAGAGAGCTGGAGACAGGGTGAGAGCTGGAGACAGGGTGAGATCTGGAGACAGTGAGAGAGTTGGAGACAGGGAGAGAGTTGGAGACAGGGAGGGAGCTGGAGACAGGGAGGGAGCTGGAGACAGGGAGAGATCTGGAGACAGGGAGAGAGATCGAGACAGGGAGAGAGATCGAGACAGGGAGAGAGATCGAGACAGGGAGAGAGATCGATACAGGGAGAGAGATCGAGACAGGGAGAGAGATGGAGACAGGGAGAGAGATGGAGACAGGGAGAGAGATGGAGACAGGGAGGGAGATGGAGACCGGGAGAGAGATCGAGACAGGGAGAGAGATCGAGACAGGGAGAGAGATCGAGACAGGGAGAGAGATCGAGACAGGGAGAGAGATCGAGACAGGGAGAGAGATCGAGACAGGGAGAGAGATCGAGACAGGGAGAGAGATCGAGACAGGGAGAGAGATCGAGACAGGGAGAGAGATCGAGACAGGGAGAGAGATGGAAACAGGGAGAGAGATGGAAACAGGGAGAGAGATCGAGACAGGGAGAGAGATCGAGACAGGGAGAGAGATCGAGACAGGGAGAGAGATCGAGACAGGGAGAGAGATCGAGACAGGGAGAGAGATCGAGACAGGGAGAGAGATCGAGACAGGGAGAGAGATGGAGACAGGGAGAGAGATGGAGACAGGGAGAGAGATGGAGACAGGGAGAGAGATGGAGACAGGGAGAGAGATGGAGACAGGGAGAGAGATCGAGACAGAGAGAGAGATGGAGACATGGAGAGAGATGGAGACAGGGAGAGAGATGGAGACAGGGAGAGAGATCGAGACAGGGAGAGAGATCGAGACAGGGAGAGAGATCGAGACAGGGAGAGAGATCGAGACAGGGAGAGAGATCGAGACAGGGAGAGAGATCGAGACAGGGAGAGTGATCGAGACAGGGAGAGAGATGGAGACAGGGAGAGAGATGGAGACAGGGAGAGAGATGGAGACAGGGAGAGAGATGGAGACAGGGAGAGAGATCGAGACAAGGAGAGAGCTGGAGACAGGGAGAGAGCTGGAGACAGGGAGAGAGCTGGAGACATGGAGAGAGCTGGAGACATGGAGAGAGCTGGAGACAGGGAGAGAGCTTGTGACAGGGAGAGAGATCGAGATAGGGAGAGAGCTGGAGACAGGGATAGAGCTGGAGACAGGGAGAGAGCTGGAGACAGGGAGAGAGCTGGAGACAGGGAGAGAGCTGGAGACAGGGAGAGAGCTGGAGAGAGACAGGGAGAGAGCGGGAGAGAGACAGGGAGAGAGGGAGAGAGACAGGGAGAGAGAGAGTGAGAGGTAGAGAGAGACAGAGAGAGGGAGAGAGAGACAGGGAGAGGGAGAGGGTGAGAGAGACAGGGAGAGGGGGAGAGACAATGGAGACATAGACAGCGAGAGATAGAGAGAGACAGGGAGAGAGAGTGAGAGAGAGACAGGGAGAGAGAGAGAGACAGAGAGAGAGAGTGAGACAGGGAGATAGAGAGGGTGAGAGAGACAGGGTGAGAGAGAGAGAGAGGGAGAGAGAGGGAGAGAGACAGGCAGAGAGAGAGGGAGAGATAGGGACAGAGAAAGAGACAGGGAGAGAACGAGACAGGGAGAGAACCAGACAGGGAGAGAACGAGACAGGGAGAGAACGAGACAGGGAGAGAACCAGACAGGGAGAGAACGAGACAGGGAGAGAACGAGACAGGGAGAGAACGAGACAGGGAGAGAACGAGACAGGGAGAGAACGAGACAGGGAGAGAACGAGACAGATAGGAAGAGAGAGAGAGACAGGGAGAGAGAGAGACAGGGAGAGAGAGACAGGGAGAGAGAGAGATAGAGAAAGTGAGTGAGAGAGAGAGAAAGGGATTGAGAGAGAGACAGGGAAAGAGAGAGAAAGGGAGAGAGAGAGATATAGGAATAGAGAGAGAGACAGGAATAGAGAGAAAGAGACAGGGAGAGAGAGAGAGAGACAGGGAGAGAGGGAGACCGAGACAGGGAGAGAGACAGAGAGAGACAGAGCGGGACAGGAAGAGAGAAAAAGGGGTACAGGTAGAGAGACAGAGATAGCGAGACAGAGGGAGAGATAGAGAGACAGAGGGAGAGAGAGAGAGACAGAGGGAGAGACAGGGAGAGAGAGAGAGAGAGAGACAGGGAGAGAGAGAGAGAGACAGGGAGAGAGAGTGAGACAGGGAGGGAGAGAGAGAGAGAGAAAGGGAGTGAGAGAGAGAGAAAGGGAGTGAGAGAGAGAGAAAGGGAGTGAGATAGAGAGAGAGACAGGATGAGAGAGAGACATGGAGAGAGAGAGATATAGGAATAGAGAGAGAGACAGGAATAGAGAGAGAGAGACAGGAACAGAGAGAGAGAGACAGGAACAGAGAGAGAGAGACAGGAATAGAGAGAGAGACAGGAATAGAGAGAGAGAGAGAAAGGGAGAGAGAGAGAGAGACAGGGAAAGAGAGACAGGGAAAGAGAGACAGGGAGAGAGAGACAGGGAGAGAGAGACAGGGAGAGAGAGACAGGGAGAGAGAGACAGGGAGAGAGAGACAAGGAGAGAGAGACAGGGAGAGAGAGACAGGGAGAGAGAGACAGGGAGAGAGAGACAGGGATATAGAGAGAGACAGGGATATAGAGAGAGAAAGAGAGACAGAGAGAGAGACAGGGATAACGAGAGAGTGAGACAGGGAGAGAGAGAGAGAGACAGGGAAAAAGAAGAAGGGAGAGGGAAAGGGTTTGTCTAATAAATGTTTGGAATGTGAGAGTGGGTCAGATGAGGTTGGTTCTCTGGCCCGAGTCCAATGACATCACAAAATGAGTGACTGTAATTTCTAAACCTGATGAATGACACAAAATCAAATTGTTTCCAGATTGGAAACACTGGACAGTGCAGAGAGAGCGGAAAATATCCAGAGACTGGGCCACAGGCAACAGTGAGATAAAAAGATTCATGATACAGAGATTAAACATCCCCACAGGAACCACCGATCCCATCCAAACCCACTGTCCCACTCCGACCCCACTGTCCCCATCAAACACTCCCAGGATAGATACAGCACGGGGTTAGATACAGAGTAAATCTCCCTCTACACCGTCCCCATCAAACACACCCAGGACAGGTACAGCACGGGGTTAGATACAGAGTAAATCTCCCTCAACACTGTCGCCATCAAACACTCCCAGGACAGGTACAGCACGGGGTTAGATACAGAGTAAATCTCCCTCTACACTGTCCCCATCAAACACTCCCAGGACAGGTACAGCACGGGGTTAGATACAGAGTAAATCTCCCTCTACAATGTCCCCATCAAACACTCCCAGGACAGGTACAGCACGGGGTTAGATACATATTAAAGCTCCCTTAACACTGTCCCCATCAAACACTCCCAGGACAGGTACAGCACGGGGTTAGATACAGAGTAAATCTCCCTCAACACTGTCGCCATCAAACACTCCCAGGACAGGTACAGCACAGGGTTAGATACAGAGTAAATCTACCTCTACACCGTCCCCATCAAACACTCCCAGGACAGGTACAGCACGGGGTTAGATACAGAGTAAATCTCCCCCTACACCATCCCCATCAAACACTCCCAGGACAGGTACAGCACGGGGTTAGATACAGAGTAAATCTCCCTCAACACTGTCGCCATCAAACACTCCCAGGACAGGTACAGCACGGGGTTAGATACAGAGTAAATCTCCCTCTACACCATCCCCATCAAACACTCCCAGGACAGGTACAGCACGGGGTTAGATACAGAGTAAATCTCCCTCTACACTGTCCCCATCAAACACTCCCAGGACAGGTACAGCACGGGGTTAGATACAGAGTAAATCTCCCTCTACACTGTCCCCATCAAACACTCCCAGGACAGGTACAGCACGGGGTTAGATACAGAGTAAAGCTCCCTCTACACCGTCCCCGTCAGTCACCGTCCCCCTGGTTTTTGCTATCTGCTTTTGGTCCTGTTGCCTAATTGCGCGTGAACCCTCTTCAGCCGTTTTCACTTAGACACTTGTTGCTGGGGTTGGCAAGTGTGTGAAGGGCTGGACGGGCCCTTTAGTTTCACACTGTGGTGTGCCAGGACAAACAGTCCCCCTCTAAGCCCTGTGCTTTGTCTTTCTGGTGTTGGAGAATGGCGCTCTGTTCTTGGGCAAGACAGGCCTAAGCCTCTTGCGCACTGCGTGGGCCTGCAGCTTGGGATGTAGGCTCCAGGGCTGCCAACCCAGCACTCGTCCCGAGATGGAGCCTGCTGCTTTCCTGCCCTCCGTGAGGGCCTATGGCCACGGAGGTGGTGGGAGAGAGTCCCGGACGTAGAGGGGTCTGAGATTGTGGGAGTGTGAGGTCGAGGGTGCGGGGGAAGGGAGTGTTAGACAGAGATTTTAAAAAAAGAGTGCTTGCGCAGGGGAGAGTGTGTGTGTGTGTGTGTGTGTGTGTGTGTGTGTGTGTGTGTGAGAGAGAGAGATAGGGGATCGGGAAGAGGGGGTGAGTGCGGGAGAATGAGGGCCAGAGAGAGAGACAGGGCAGAGGAGAGGGAGCAGAGCAAGGGAGGGAGAAAGAGTGGGAGGGAGAGATGGGGGTGCGATTGAGGTAGAGAGTCAGAGATACTGAGGGAGACACACAGAGGGACAGAGAAGGATAGATAGTCACACAGAAAGAGAGAGAGGGAGAGACAGGGAGAGAGAGAAAAAAAGAAAGAGAGAGAAAAAGGGATAAAGAGAGATGGACAGAGCGAGAGAGGGAGTCGGACAGGGAGAGGGAGAGTGAGACAGTGAAGGAGAATGAGAAAGAGAGTGAGAAAAAGAGTGAGAGAAAGCGTGAGAGAAAGAGAATGAGAGAGAGACAGACAGAGAGGGAGAGAGAGAGAGAGACAGAGAGACATAAAGAGAATAAGAGAAAGACAGGGTGTGAGAGAGAGAGAGAGAGAGAGAGAGATGGAGGGACAGAGTGATGGAGAGATGGAGAGAGAGACAGACGGAGAGGGAGAGCGATGGAGAGACAAAGAAAGAGAGAAACAGAAACAGAAAGAGACAGACAGAGAGAGAGATTGACAGACAGACAGAGAGACATGGAGAGAGAGAGAGATGGAGAGAGAGACAAACAGAGAAGGAAGAGGGACAGACAGATAGAGACAGAGAGGGGGACAGAGAGAGGGAGAGACAGAGAGAGACAGAGAGCGAGGGGGAGAGAGAGGGGGAGAGAGAGGAGTGAGGCAGAAAGAGAGAGAGAGAGACAGAGAGAGAGAGACAGAGGCAGAGAGGGAGAGAGAGACAGAGAGAGAGAGAGACAGAGACAGACAGGGAGAGAGAGAGACACAGAGACAGGGAGAGAGAAAGACAGAGACAGGGAGAGAGAAAGACAGAGACAGGGAGAGAGAAAGAGAGAGAAACAGACAGAGAGAGAGAGAAACAGACAGACAGAGAGAGATGGAGACAGAGAGAGACAGACAGAGAGAGGGAGGGAGAGACAGAGAGACAGTGAGTGGTACAGAGAGAGATGGAGACAGAGAGAGAGAGAGAGAGAGATGGAGAGACAGAGAGACAGACAGAGAGAGAGACAGAGAGAGAGAGAGACAGAGAGAGAGAGAGAGACAGAGAGAGAGAGAGACAGAGAGAGAGATGGAGAGAGAGAAATGGAGAGAGAGAGATAGAGAGAGAGAGGGAGAGACAGAGAGAGAGTGAGAGGTACAGAGAGAGAGAGATGGAGATAGAGAGACAGAGAGAGATGGAGAGATAGAGAGATGGAGAGACAGAGAGAGAGATGGAGAGACAGAGAGAGAGAGACAGAGAGAGAGGTACAGAGAGAGATTGAGAGGTACAGAGAGAGAGAGGGACAGAGAGAGAGAGGGAGAGACAGAGAGAGAGAGGGAGAGACAGAGAGAGAGAGACAGAGAGAGAGAGGGAGAGACAGAGAGAGAGAGACAGAGAGAGAGAGGGAGAGACAGAGAGAGAGAGACAGAGAGAGAGAGGGAGAGACAGAGAGAGAGACAGAGAGAGAGTGAGAGGTACAGAGAGAGAGAGATGGAGACAGAAAGAGAGACAGAGAGACTGATGGAGAGACAGAGACAGAGTGATGGAGAGAGAGAGAGAGAGATGGAGAGACAGAGACAGAGTGATGGAGAGAGAGAGAGTGATGGAGAGAGAGAGAGAGAGACAGAGAGACAGAGACAGAGTGATGGAGAGACAGAGACAGAGTGATGGAGAGACAGAGAGAGAGCGGTACAGAGAGAGAGTGAGAGGTACAGAGAGAGAGAGAGAGATGGAGAGACAGAGAGAGAGAGATGGAGAGAGAGAGAGAGAGAGAGATGGAGAGAGAGAGAGACATTTAAAGATACGAGTTAGGAGCAGGGGTAGGCCACTCAGCTCCTCGAGCCTGCTCCCTTGTTCAGTAGATCACAGCTGATGTGATTGTGAGCTGATATTCCAGCCTACACCCCCCATAACATTTCACCCCTACCCCCACCCCCACCTCGCTAACCAAGAATCCACACACCTCGGCCTCAAAAACACTCAAACTCTCTGCTCCCACCGCCTACTGAGGGAGAGAGTTCCAAAGTCTCACAACTCCCTCCCCTAAGAGAAAACATTTCGCCTCGTCTCTGTCTTAAACAGGCGACCCCTTATTTTTAAACACTGACCCCCCCCCTCTCGTTCTGGATTCTCCAAGAGGAACCACCCTCTCTACATCCACCCTGTCCAGAACCCCCCCGGATCTTATATGCTTCAATCAGATCACCCCCTCACTCTTCTAAACTCCAGTGGATACAAGCCCAGTCTGTCCAACCATTCCTCATTAGACAACCCACCCATTCCAGGTATTAGTCTGGTAAAGCTTCTCTGAACTGCTTCCAATGCATTTACACCCTCCCTTAAATAAGGTGACCAGTCCTGTACACAGTACTCCAGACGTGGTCTCACCAGTGCTCTGTACAACTGAAGCATAACCTCCCCACTTTTGTATTCAATCCCCCTCACAATAAATGATAATATTCTATCAGCTTTCCTAATTAGAGAGAGATGAGAGAGACAGAGAGGGCGAGAGAGAGAGAGAGAGACAGAGAAAGAGATAGAGAGGGGCAGGGAGGCAGAGTGAGAGAGAGAGCGACGGAGAGAGAGGGACAGAGAGAGAGAGAGAGAGGGACAGAGAAAGAGAGGGACAGAGAGAGAGAGAGGGACAGAGAGAGAGAGAGGGACAGAGAGAGAGAGAGGGACACAGAGAGAGAGGGACACAGAGAGAGGGCAGAGAGAGAGAGAGTGACAGAGAGAGAGAGAGACAAAGAGAGAGAGAGAGGGACAGAGAGATAGAGGGAGGCAGACAGAGAGAGAGAGAGAGGGACAAAGAGAGAGGGTCAGAGAGAGAGGGTCAGAGAGAGAGGGTCAGAGGGTCAGAGAGAGAGAGGGTCAGAGAGAGAGTGAGGGACAGAGAGAGAGGGACAGAGAGAGAGAGAGAGTGTCAGAGAGAGAGGGACAGAGAGAGAGGGACAGAGAGAGAGGGACAGAGAGAGAGAGAGAGAGGGACAGAGAGAGAGAGGGTCAGAGAGAGAGAGAGGGTCAGAGAGAAAGGGGGACAGAGAGAGAGGGACAGAGAGAGAGGGTCAGAGAGAGAGGGATAGAGAGAGAGAGAGGGTCAGAGAGAGAGGGACAGAGAGAGAGGGACAGAGAGAGAGAGGGACAGAGAGAGAGGGACAGAGAGAGAGAGGGTCAGAGAGAGAGGGTCAGAGAGAGAGGGTCAGAGAGAGAGGGGGACAGATAGAGAGAGACAGAGAGCGAGAGGGACAGAGAGAGAGAGGGACAGAGAGAGAGAGGGACAGAGAGAGATGGACAGAGAGAGAGAGGGACAGAGAGAGGCAATTTGTCAGAGAAACAGGACTGCTCTTCTGATGGTTGGTGTCTGTGCCTCTCCCCATTGTTATCTCACTCTATGACTTCACTGTCTCCCCCTCTGTCTATCTCCTCCTCCTCTGCCTCTGTCTACCTCCCCCTCTCTGTCCCTCTCCCCTTCTCTCTCCATCTCTCACCCTCAATCTCCCTCTCTCCATCTCTCTCTCCCTCAATCTCCCTCTCATCTCTCTCTCCCTCCCTCAAACTCCATCTCTCTCTCTCCCTCAAACTCCATCTCTCCATCTCTCTCCGTCTCCCCCTCAATCTCCCTCTCTCCGTCTCTCCCTCCCTCAATCTCCCTCTCTCCCTCAATCTCCATCTCTCCATCTCTCTCTCCCTCAATCTCCATTCTCTCTGTCTCTCTCTCCCTCTCTGTCTCTGAAACCCCATCTCTCCGTCTCTCTCTCCCTCAATCTCCCTCTCTTCATCTCTCTCTCACTCCCTCAAACTCCATCTCTTCATCTCTCTCTCCCTCAAACTCCATCTCTTCATCTCTCTCTCTCCCTCAAACTCCATCTCTCCGTCTCTCTCCTTCTCCCCCTCAATCTCCCTCTCTCCGTCTCTCCCTCAATCTCCCCCTTCCATCTCTCCATCTCTCTCTCCCTCAATTTCCCTCTCTCTGTCTCTCTCTCTCCCTCAATCCACCTCTCTCTGTCTCTCTCTCTCCCTCAATCCACCTCTCTCCATCTCTCTCTCTCTCTCCCCGTCTCTCTCTCTCCCTCAACCTCCATCTCTCCATCTCTCTCTCCATCTCTCTCTCTCTCTCCCTCAATACACCTCTCTCTGTCTCTCTCTCCCTCCCTCAATCTCCCCCTCTTCCTCCCCTCTCCCCTCCTCCTCTTCCACTCTCTCTCCCTCTCTCCCCCGATCTCCCTCAACCTCTCTCCCCCTCAACATTCCCCCACCTCCCTCCTCAACCCCATTCCCAGGCAAGACCACAGCCAGGCTTCACTGCAGCTGCCTGGCAACAGGAGTGGCCTAGCTTGACGAAAAGCCTGCCAGCGAGGGGAGGCCGCCAAGGTCAACCAGTGGAGCTGCTCGCTGATGTTTCCAACTCTTGTTGTCAGTCTTGGCTGCCACGAAGGCCCCCTTTGCAAGTCAGATCCCGGAGCCAGGAATTATAGTTGGGAGAATGCTGGCCAACCCCAGAGGGACACTGGCCAGAAATTAGTTTTCCAACTGTTATCAGCCATCCCCTCCCTGAATCTGGTGACTCAGGCTTGGCGGCCAGATCTCAAAACTCAGGGGGGCCTCAACTCGCTACCTCAGCCCAAGACCTCAATTCACCCCCTCAGCCAAAGGCCTCAACTCGCCCCCCCACAGCCAAAGGCCTCAACTCGCCCCCCACAGCCAAAGGCCTCAACTCGCCCCCCCACAGCCAAAGGCCTCAACTTGCCCTCTCAGCCAAAGGCCTCAATTCACCCTCACAGCCAAAGGCCTCAACTCGCCCCACCCCATCCCCACAGCCAAAGGCCTCAATTCATCCCCTCAGCCAAAGGCCTCAAGTGCAGGGCCTTCCCTCACGGTGTCCGCCTCGGACCCCAGGATCCTCAAAAAGACAAAGAGTGCCAATCAGGGTGCATCATGGGGGTCGTGAGGGTCGCCCAACCTGTCAATGTAAGTTTTAAGAAGCGCTTAAGAACCTCACAATTAGGGGCAGGAGTGGACGATTCTGCCCCTCGATTTCTCCTCATCTCTGTCCTAAAAGGGCGAACCCCCTAATTTTAAAACCTTACCCCACCAGCCTCCGCATTCAAAGGATCATCCTCCCCCATTTCCGCCAACTCCAGCATGATGCCACCACCAAACACATCTTCCCTTCACCCCCCCCCCAACCCCTGTTGGCATTCCGTAGGGATCGTTCCCTCCGGGACACCCTGGTCCACTCCTCCATCACCCCCTACACCTCAACCCCCCTCCCACAGCACCTCCCCATGCAACCGCAGAAGATGCAACACCTGCCCCTTTACTTCCCCCCTCCTCGCTGTCCAAGGGCCCAAACACTCCTTCCAAGTGAAGCAGCATTTCACTTGCACTTCCCTCAATTCAGTCTACTGCACTCGCTGCTCCCAATGGGATTTCCTATACATTGGAGAGACCAAACGCAGACTGGGTGACCGCTTTGCAGAACACCTTCGGTCTATCCACAAGAATGACCCAAACCTCCCTGTCGCTTGCCATTTCAACACCCCCACCCTGCTCTCAAGCCCACATGTCTGTCCTTGGCCTGCTGCATTGTTCCAGTGAAGCCCAATGCAAACTGGAGGAACAGCACCTCATCTTCCGACTAGGGACTTTACAGCCTTCCGGACTGAATATTGAATTCAACAACTTTAGATCATGAACTCTCTCCTCCATCCCCAACCCCTTTCTGATCCCCTTTTTTCTAATAATTATTACATATTTTTTAATATAGTTATCTTTTCCCACCTATTTCTCTTATTATTTTTAAATGTATTTCCATCTATCGTTTTATCTCCACCTTTTAGCCTGTTTCGATCCCCTCCCACAACCCTACACCCGCTAGGGCCATCTGCCACTAGCTTGTCCTGCTTGCTACCCTTAATGTCGCCATTAGCACATCCTTTAGTTAATATCACCACCGTCAACACCCCTTCCACCTTTTGTTTGTGACATCTTTGGCAACCTTTGCCCCTGACCTATCACTGGCCCTCTATCCAGCTCTACCTGTCCCACCCAACACCCAATCCCCCACCCCCCCGCCCCCCACCCCCCCACCCCACCTTAAACCAGCTGATATTTCACCTCATTTCTTAGTTCTGTTGAAGAGTCATACGGACTCGAAACGTGAACTGTGTTCCTCAATGCCGACGCTGTCAGACCCCACCCCCGCTGAACGTTTCCAGCAATTTTGGTTTGTGTTTCAGATTTCCAGCGTGGACGGTATTTTGCTTTTATCTTGGAAATCCGAGGGAGCCAGGGTAACTCTCTGGGGACCCGGATGTGAATGGGGGAGATTTGAATTCAGTAAGAACCTGGAATATTACAGTCTGACGATCACCGCGGAACTACTGTCGACTGTTGTGAAAACCTGTCGGGTGCACTAACCCCCACTTAGGGAATTAAATCTGCCCTCCTTACCCGGTCTGGCCGACATGTGCCTCCCCACCCACAGCAATAAGTGGTTGACTCTTAAATGCACACCTACCCCAAAATAGCCTAGCTAGCCTCTCAGCTGTATCAAACCGCTACAAAGTCACCAAAAAGGGAACGAAACCGAACGGACCACCCGGCATTGACCTAGGCACCGGAAACGACAGCGGCGAACTCAGCCCCATCGACGCCGCAAAGCCCCCTCCTCACTCGCTCCTGGGGGCTGGTGCCAAAACTGGCAGAGCTGTCTCCCAGACTACTCAAGGTACAGCCTGACACAGTCATCCTCACTGAATCATACCTTACAGGAAAATGTCCCAGACTCCACCATCACCGTCCCTCTGGGTATGTCCTGTCCCACCGGCAGGGCAGACCCGGCATAGTTTGGGGCACAGGGGGTATATACAGTCGGGAGGGAGTTGCCCCTGGGGGTTCCCTCAACATCGACTCCAGACCCCGTGAAGTCTCATGGCATCAGGTCAAACGTGGGCAAGGAAACCTCCTGCTGGTTACCACGTGCCGCCCTCACTCAGCTGACCACTCGGCGCTCCTCCATGTTGAACACCGCTTGGAGGAAGCACCGAGGGTGGCGAGGGCGCAGAATGTGCTCTGGGTGGGGGGACTTCAATGTCCATCACCAAGAGTGGCTCGGTAGCACCAGTACTGACCGAGCTGGCTGAGTCCCAAAGGACATAACAGCTAGACTGGGTCTGTGGCAGATGGTAGAGGGAACCAACAAGAGGGAAAAACACACTTGACCTCATCCTCACCAACCTGCCAGTCGCAGAGACGTCTGTCCATGACAGTATCGGTGGGAGTGACAACCACACAGTCATTGTGGAGACAAAGTCCCACCTTCACACTGAGGATACCCTCCATCGTGTTGAGTGGCGCTACCACCGTGCTAAATGGGATAGATTTCAAACAGATCTAGCAACTCAAGACTGGGCATCCATGAGGCGCTGTGGTCCATCAGCATCAGCAGAATTGTACTTGAACACAATCTGTAACCTCATGGCCCGGTATATCCCCCAACTCTACCATTACCATCAAGCCAAGGGATCAATGCAGGACTACTTGTGTGTCAAACAGCATAAGCAGCAAGTGACAGACAGAGCTAAGCGATCCCACAACCAACGGATCAGATCTAAGCTCTGCAGTCCTGTCACATCCAGTCGTGAATGGTGGGGGACAATTAAACAGCTCACTGGGAGGAGGAGGCTCCACAAGTATCCCCTTCCTCGGTGATGGAGGAGACCAGCACATCAGTGCAGAAGATAGGGCTGAAGCATTGACTACAATCTTCAGCCAGAAGTGCCGAGTGGATGATCCATCTCAGCCTCCTCCAGAGGTCCCCAGCATCACAGATGCCAGTCTTTAGCCAATTCGATTCACGCCACGTGATATCAAGAAACGGCTGAAGGCACTGGATAATGCAAAGGCTGCGGGCCCTGACTATATTCCAGCAATAGTACTAGAGACTTGTGCTCCAGAACTTGCCGAGCCCCTAGCCAAGCTGTTCCAGTACAGCTCCAACACTGGCATCTACCCGGCTATGTGGAAAATTGCCCAGGTATGTCCTGTACACAAAAAGCAGGACAAATCCAACCCGAGCAATTACTGTCCCATCTGTTTACTCTCCATCATCGGTAAAGTGATGGAAGGGGTCATCAACAGAGCTACCAAGCGTCACTTGCTTAGCAATAACCTGCTCACTGATGCCCAGTTTGGGTTCTGCCAGGGTCACTCAGCTCCTGACCTCATTACAGCCTTGGTTCAAACATGCATAACAGAGCTGAACTCCCGAGGTGAGGTGAGAGTGACTGCCCTTTGACATCAAGGCCGCATTTGACAGAGTGTGGCATCAAGAAGCCCCAGCAAAACTGGAGTCAATGGGGATCAGGGGGAAAACTCTCCGCTGGTTGGAGTCATACCCAGCACAAAGGAAGATGGTTGTGGTTGTTGGAGGTCAGTCATCTCAGCTCCAGGACATCACTGCAGGAGTTCCTCAGGGTTAGTGTTCTCGGCCTAACCATCTTCAGCTGCTTCATCAATGACCTTCCTTCCATCAAAAGGTCAGAAGTGGGGATGTTCGCTGATGTTTGCACAATGTTCAGCACCATTCGTGACTCCTCAGATACTGAAGCAGTCTGTGTCCAAATGCAGCAAGACCTGGACAATATCCAGGCTCGGGGCTGACAAGTGGTAAGTAACATTCGCCCCACACAAGTACCAGGCAATGACCATCTGCAACAAGAGAGAATCCAACCATCACCCCTTTGACATTCAATGGCATCACCATCACTGAATCCCCCACTATCAACATCCTGGGGATTACCATTGACCAGAAATTGAACTGGACCAGCCACATAAATACTGTGGCTACAAGAGCAGGTCAGAGGCTGGGAATCCTGCGGAGAGTAACTCACCTCCTGACTCCCCAAAACCTGTCCACCATCTACAAGGCACCAGTCAGGAGTGTGATGGGACACTCCCCACTTGCCTGGATGAGTGCAGCTCCCACAACACTCAAGAAGCTAGACACCGTCCAGGACAAAGCAGCCCCTGCTCGATCAGCCCCCCATCCACAAACATTCACTCCCTCCACCACCGACGCACAGTAGCAGCAGGTTGTGTACCAACTACAAGATGCACTGCAGGAACTCGCCAAGGCTCCTTCGACAGCGCCGCCCAAACCCACGACCTCTACCGTCTAGAAGGACAAGGGCAGCAGACACATGGGGAACACCACCACCTGGAAGTTCCCCTCTGAGCCCCTCAACAATCCTGACTTGGAAATATATCGGCCGTTCCTTCACTGTCGTTGGGTCAAAATCCTGGAAAACTGTCCCCAACAGCGCCGTGGGTGTACCTACACCACACGGGACAAAATCCTGGAACTCCCTCCCTAACAGCGCCATGGGTGTACCTACACCACATGGGAAAAAATCCTGGAACTCCCTCCCTAACAACGCCGCGGGTGTACCTACATCACACGGGACAAAATCCTGGAACTCCCACCCTAACAGTGCCGTGGGTGTACCTACACCACACGGACAAAATCCTGGAACTCCCTCCCTAACAGCGCCGTGGGTGTACCTACACCACACAGGACCAAATCCTGGAACTCCCTCCCTAACAGCGCTGTGGATGTAACTACACCACACGGACAAAATCCTGGAACTCCCTCCCTAACAGCGCTGTGGATGTACCTACACCACACGGGACAAAATCCTGGAACTCCCTCACTAACGTTGCCGTGGGTGTACCTACACCACACGGACAAAATCCTGGAACTCCCTCCCTAACAGCGCCGTGGGTGTACCTACACCACATGACAAAATCCTGGAACTCCCTCCCTAACAGCGCCGTGGGTGTACCTACACCACACAGGGACTTGCAGCGGCTCAAGAAGGCATCTTACCCACCACCTTCTCAAGGGGGCAATTAGGGACGGGCAATAAAATGCTGGGCTCGGCCAGCGACAGCCACATCCCCGTGAACCAATAAGAAATAAATAAACCCAGCGATTACGGTCTGGCCAGTGTTCCCCTCAAAGTCTTCCCCCTTCAATCCTAAAGAGCCAACCCTAACCAAGGTTCCACCTGGGGTGATATCTCACAGGATAATGATACCCCTAACCGGGGAGAAAGGATTACAAGGCTCAGGATAGAAGGGAGAGACGAATCTGATTGTCTGAACAGTTGGCAATCGTTCAAAAACCCATAAACTCATTGCTGGGACCCAGGTGGGCATGAATTCTAGTTGAGACTAAAGCCAACTTCTAGGAGACAAAGTCAAATATGGAGAGAGAGGGGGCGCAGAGTCCGAGGGAGGAAATTCCAGTGATAAGGTCCCCCACCCCCTCCCCTTCCCTCCCCCAGACAGCTGAAGGCCCGGCCGCCAATAGCAGAGCGATGGGAATCGGAGGAGGGCAGAGATCTCAGAGGTTAGTAGGGGCTGGAGGAGGTTACAGAGATAGGGAGGGTTGTACAGGCCAGAGGAGGTTACAGAGATAGGGAGGGTTGTAGAGGCTGGAGGAGGTTAAAGAGATAGGGAGGGGTGTAGGGGCTGGAGGAGGTTACAGAGATAGGGAGGGTTGTAGGGGCTGGAGGAGGTTAGAGAGATAGGGAGGGTTGTAGGGGCTGCAGGAGGTTACAGAGATAGGGAGGGTTGTAGAGGCAGGAGGAGGTTACAGAGATAGGGAGGATTGTAGGGGCTGGAGGAAGTTACAGAGATAGGGAGGGTTGTAGAAGTTGGAGGAGGTTATAGAGATACGGAGGGTAGCAGGGGGCTGGAGGAGTTTACAGGGATGGGGAGTGTTATATTGGAAGAGGTTACAGAGATAGGGAGGGTTGTAGGGGCTGGAGGAGGTTACAGAGATAGGGAGGGTTCTTGTGGCTGGAGGAGGTTACAGAGATAGGGAGGGGTGTAGGGCAGCTGGAGGAGGTTACAGAGATAGGGAGGGGTGTAGGGGCTGGAGGAGGTTACAGAGATAGGGAGGGGTGTAGGGGCTGGAGGAGGTTACAGAGATGGGGAGGGGTGTAGGGGCTGGAGGAGGTTACAGAGATAGGGAGGGGGGTGGGAATGGAGGAGATTACAGAGATAGGGAGGGTTGCAGGGGCTGGAGGAGTTTACAGAGATAGGGAGGGTTGTAGGGGCTGGAGGAGGTTACAGAGACAAGAGAGGGTTGTAGGGGCTGGAGGAGGTTTCAGAGATAGGGAGAGTTGTCGCGGGCTGGAGGAGTTTCCAGAGATAGGGAGGGGTGTAGGGGCTGGAGGAGGATACAGAGACAGAGAGGGTTGTGGGGGTTGGAGAAGGTTACTGAGATATAGAGGGTTGGGGGGGCTGAAGGAGGTTGCAGAGATAGGGAGGTGTGTAGGGGCTGGAGTAGGTTACAGAGATAGGGTTATAGGGGGCTGGAGAAGGTTACAGAGATAGGGAGGGTTGTAGGGGCTGGAGGAGGTTACAGAGATAGGGAGGGTTGTAGGGGGCTGGAGGAAGTTACAGTAATAGGGAGGGGTGTAGGTGCTGGAGGAGGTTACAGACATAGGGAGGGTTGTAGGGGCTGGAGGAGGTTCCAGAGATAGGGAGGGTTGTAGGGGCTGGAGGAGGTTACAGATATAGGGAGGGTTGTAAGGGCTGGAGGAGGTTACAGAGATAGGTAGGGTTGTAGGGGCTGGTGGAGGTTACAGAGATAGGGAGGGTTGTAGGGGCTGGAGGAGGTTACAGAGATAGGGAGGGTTGTAGGGGCTGGGGTAGGATACAGAGATAGGGTTATAGGGGGCTGGAGGAGGTTACAGAGATAGGGAGGGGTGTATTTTCTGGAGGAGGTTACAGAGATAGGGAGGTGTGTAGGGGCTGTAGTAGGTTACAGAGATATGGTTATAGGGGCCTGGAGAAGGTTACAGAGATAGGGAGGGTTGTAGGGGCTGGAGGAGGTTACAGAGATAAGGAGGGTTGTAGGGGCTGGAGGAGGTTACAGAGATAGGGAGGGTTGTAGTGGCTGGAGGAGGTTACAGAGATAGGGAGGGTTGAAGGGGCTGGAGGAGGTTACAGAGATAGGGAGGGGTGTAGCAATGGAGGAGGTTACAGAGATAGGGACGGTTGTAGCAATGGAGGAGGTTACAGAGATGAGGAGGGTTGTAGGGGCTGGAGGAGGTTACAGAGATAGGGAGTGTTGTAGGGGCTGGAGGAGGTTACAGAGATAGGGAGGAGTGTAGCAATGGAGGAGGTTACAGAGATAGGGAGGGTTGTAGCTTTGGAGGAGGTTACAGAGATAGGGATGGTTGTAGGGGCTGGAGGAGGTTACAGAGATAGGGAGGGTTGTAGGGGTTTGGACGTGGTTACAGAGATAGGGAGGATTGTAGGGGCTGGAGGAGGTTACAGAGATAGGGAGTGTTGTAGGGGCTGGAGGAGGTTACAGAGATAGGGGTGTAGGGGCTGGAGTAGGTTACAGAGATAGCGAGGGTTGAAGGGGCTGGAGCAGGTTATAGAGATAGGCAGGGTTGTTGGGGCTGGAGGAGTTTACAGAGATAGGGAGGAATGTAGGTGCTGGAGGAGGTTACAGAGATAGGGAGGGGTGTAGGGGCTTCAGGAGGTTACAGAGATAGGGAGGGTTGTAGGGGCTGGAGGAGATTAGAGAGATAGGGAGGGTTGTAGGGGCTGGAGGAAGTTACAGAGATAGGGAGGGTTGTAGGTGTTGGAGGAGGTTATAGAGACAGGGAGTGTAGCAGGGGGCTGGAGGAGTTTACTGGGATGGGGAGTGTTATAATGGAAGAGGTGACAGAGATAGGGAGGGGGTGTAAGCAGCTGGAGGAGGTTAAAGAGATAGTTAGGGTTGTAGGGGCTGGAGGAGATTACAGAGATAGGGAGGGTTGTAGGCGGCTGGAGGAGGTTACAGAGATAGGGAGGGGTGTAGGGGCTGGAGGAGGTTACAGAGATAGGGAGGGTTGTAGGGGCTGGAGGAGGTTACAGATATAGGGACGGTTGTAGGGGGCTGGAGGTGGTTAAAGAGATAGTGGGGGTGTAGTGGCTGGAGGAGGATACAGAGATAGAGAGGGTTGCAGGGGCTGGAGGAGGTTACAGAGATAGGGAGGGGGTGTGGGAATGGAGGAGGTTACAGAGATAGGGAGGGTTGTAGGGGCTGGAGGAGGTTACAGAGATAGGGAGGAGTGTAGCAATGGAGGAGGTTACAGAGATAAGGAGGGTTGTAGGGGCTGGAGGAGGTTACAGAGATAGGGAGTGTTGTAGGGGCTGGAGGGGGTTACAGAGATAGGGAGGGTTGTAGCTTTGGAGGAGGTTACAGAGATAGGGAGGGTTGTAGGGGCTGGAGGAGGTTACAGAGATAGGGAGGGTTGTAGGGGGGTTGGACGTGGTTACAGAGATAGGGAGGATTGTAGGGGCTGGAGGAGGTTACAGAGATAGGGAGTGTTGTAGGGGCTGGAGGAGGTTACAGAGATAGGGGTGTAGGGGCTGGAGTAGGTTACAGAGAGAGGGAGGGTTGTAGGGGCTGGCGAAGGTTACAGAGATAGGGAGGGTTGAAGGGGCTGGAGCAGGTTATAGAGATAGGCAGGGTTGTTGGGGCTGGAGAAGTTTACAGAGATAGGGAGGAATGTAGGTGCTGGAGGAGGTTACAGAGATAGGCAGGGGTGTAGGGGCTTCAGGAGGTTACAGAGATAGGGAGGGTTGTAGGGGCTGGAGGAGATTAGAGAGACAGGGAGTTTAGCAGGGGGCTGGAGGAGTTTACTGGGATGGGGAGTGTTATAATGGAAGAGGTGACAGAGATAGGGAGGGGTGTAAGCAGCTGGAGGAGGTTAAAGAGATAGTTAGGGATGTAGGGGCTGGAGGAGATTACAGAGATAGGGAGGGTTGTAGGGGGCTGGAGGAGGTTACAGAGATAGGGAGGGGTGTAGGGGCTGGAGGAGGTTACAGAGATAGGGAGGGTTGTAGGGGCTGGAGGAGGTTACAGATATAGGGAAGTTTGTAGGGGGCTGGAGGAGGTTAAAGAGATAGCGGGGGTGTAGTGGCTGGAGGAGGATACAGAGATAGAGAGGGTTGCAGGGGCTGGAGGAGGTTACAGAGATAGTGAGGGGGTGTGGGAATGGAGGAGATTACAGAGATAGGGAGGGTTACAGAGGCTGGAGGAGTTTACAGAGATAGGGAGGGTTGTAGGGGCTGGAGGAGGTTACAGAGACAAGAGAGGGTTGTAGGGGCTGGAGGAGGTTACCGAGATAGGGAGAGTTGTCGCGGGCTGGAGGAGTTTCCAGAGATAGGGAGTGTTGTAGGGGCTGGAGGAGGTTACAGAGATAGGGAGGAGTGTAGCAATGGAGGAGGTTACAGAGATAGGGAGGGTTGTAGCTTTGGAGGAGGTTACAGAGATAGGGAGGGTTGTAGGGGCTGGAGGAGGTTACAGAGATAGGGAGGGTTGTAGGGGTTTGGACGTGGTTACAGAGATAGGGAGGATTGTAGGGGCTGGAGGAGGTTACAGAGATAGGGAGTGTTGTAGGGGCTGGAGGAGGTTACAGAGATAGGGGTGTAGGGGCTGGAGTAGGTTACAGAGAGAGGGAGGGTTGTAGGGGCTGGCGAAGGTTACAGAGATAGCGAGGGTTGAAGGGGCTGGAGCAGGTTATAGAGATAGGGAGGGTTGTTGGGGCTGGAGGAGTTTACAGAGATAGGGAGGAATGTAGGTGCTGGAGGAGGTTACAGAGATAGGGAGGGGTGTAGGGGCTTCAGGAGGTTACAGAGATAGTGAGGGTTGTAGGGGCTGGAGGAGATTAGAGAGATAGGGAGGGTTGTAGGGGCTGGAGGAAGTTACAGAGATAGGGAGGGTTGTAGGTGTTGGAGGAGGTTATAGAGACAGGGAGTGTAGCAGGGGGCTGGAGGAGTTTACTGGGATGGGGAGTGTTATAATGGAAGAGGTGACAGAGATAGGGAGGGGTGTAAGCAGCTGGAGGAGGTTAAAGAGATAGTTAGGGTTGTAGGGGCTGGAGGAGATTACAGAGATAGGGAGGGTTGTAGGCGGCTGGAGGAGGTTACAGAGATAGGGAGGGGTGTAGGGGCTGGAGGAGGTTACAGAGATAGGGAGGGTTGTAGGGGCTGGAGGAGGTTACAGATATAGGGACGGTTGTAGGGGGCTGGAGGTGGTTAAAGAGATAGTGGGGGTGTAGTGGCTGGAGGAGGATACAGAGATAGAGAGGGTTGCAGGGGCTGGAGGAGGTTACAGAGATAGGGAGGGGGTGTGGGAATGGAGGAGGTTACAGAGCTAGGGAGGGTTGAAGGGGCTGGAGGAGGTTACAGAGATAGGGAGGAGTGTAGCAATGGAGGAGGTTACAGAGATAAGGAGGGTTGTAGGGGCTGGAGGAGGTTACAGAGATAGGGAGTGTTGTAGGGGCTGGAGGGGGTTACAGAGATAGGGAGGGTTGTAGCTTTGGAGGAGGTTACAGAGATAGGGAGGGTTGTAGGGGCTGGAGGAGGTTACAGAGATAGGGAGGGTTGTAGGGGGTTGGACGTGGTTACAGAGATAGGGAGGATTGTAGGGGCTGGAGGAGGTTACAGAGATAGGGAGTGTTGTAGGGGCTGGAGGAGGTTACAGAGATAGGGGTGTAGGGGCTGGAGTAGGTTACAGAGAGAGGGAGGGTTGTAGGGGCTGGCGAAGGTTACAGAGATAGGGAGGGTTGAAGGGGCTGGAGCAGGTTATAGAGATAGGCAGGGTTGTTGGGGCTGGAGAAGTTTACAGAGATAGGGAGGAATGTAGGTGCTGGAGGAGGTTACAGAGATAGGCAGGGGTGTAGGGGCTTCAGGAGGTTACAGAGATAGGGAGGGTTGTAGGGGCTGGAGGAGATTAGAGAGACAGGGAGTGTAGCAGGGGGCTGGAGGAGTTTACTGGGATGGGGAGTGTTATAATGGAAGAGGTGACAGAGATAGGGAGGGGTGTAAGCAGCTGGAGGAGGTTAAAGAGATAGTTAGGGATGTAGGGGCTGGAGGAGATTACAGAGATAGGGAGGGTTGTAGGGGGCTGGAGGAGGTTACAGAGATAGGGAGGGGTGTAGGGGCTGGAGGAGGTTACAGAGATAGGGAGGGTTGTAGGGGCTGGAGGAGGTTACAGATATAGGGAAGTTTGTAGGGGGCTGGAGGAGGTTACAGAGATAGGGACGGTTGTAGGGGGCTGGAGGAGGTTAAAGAGATAGCGGGGGTGTAGTGGCTGGAGGAGGATACAGAGATAGAGAGGGTTGCAGGGGCTGGAGGAGGTTACAGAGATAGTGAGGGGGTGTGGGAATGGAGGAGATTACAGAGATAGGGAGGGTTACAGAGGCTGGAGGAGTTTACAGAGATAGGGAGGGTTGTAGGGGCTGGAGGAGGTTACAGAGACAAGAGAGGGTTGTAGGGGCTGGAGGAGGTTACCGAGATAGGGAGAGTTGTCGCGGGCTGGAGGAGTTTCCAGAGATAGGGAGTGTTGTAGGGGCTGGAGGAGGTTACAGAGATAGGGAGGAGTGTAGCAATGGAAGAGGTTACAGAGATAGGGAGGGTTGTAGCTTTGGAGGAGGTTACAGAGATAGGGAGGGTTGTAGGGGCTGGAGGAGGTTACAGAGATAGGGAGGGTTGTAGGGGTTTGGACGTGGTTACAGAGATAGGGAGGATTGTAGGGGCTGGAGGAGGTTACAGAGATAGGGAGTGTTGTAGGGGCTGGAGGAGGTTACAGAGATAGGGGTGTAGGGGCTGGAGTAGGTTACAGAGAGAGGGAGGGTTGTAGGGGCTGGCGAAGGTTACAGAGATAGCGAGGGTTGAAGGGGCTGGAGCAGGTTATAGAGATAGGGAGGGTTGTTGGGGCTGGAGGAGTTTACAGAGATAGGGAGGAATGTAGGTGCTGGAGGAGGTTACAGAGATAGGGAGGGGTGTAGGGGCTTCAGGAGGTTACAGAGATAGTGAGGGTTGTAGGGGCTGGAGGAGATTAGAGAGATAGGGAGGGTTGTAGGGGCTGGAGGAAGTTACAGAGATAGGGAGGGTTGTAGGTGTTGGAGGAGGTTATAGAGACAGGGAGTGTAGCAGGGGGCTGGAGGAGTTTACTGGGATGGGGAGTGTTATAATGGAAGAGGTGACAGAGATAGGGAGGGGTGTAAGCAGCTGGAGGAGGTTAAAGAGATAGTTAGGGTTGTAGGGGCTGGAGGAGATTACAGAGATAGGGAGGGTTGTAGGCGGCTGGAGGAGGTTACAGAGATAGGGAGGGGTGTAGGGGCTGGAGGAGGTTACAGAGATAGGGAGGGTTGTAGGGGCTGGAGGAGGTTACAGATATAGGGAGGGTTGTAGGGGGCTGGAGGTGGTTAAAGAGATAGCGGGGGTGTAGTGGCTGGAGGAGGATACAGAGATAGAGAGGGTTGCAGGGGCTGGAGGAGGTTACAGAGATAGGGAGGGGGTGTGGGAATGGAGGAGGTTACAGAGCTAGGGAGGGTTGAAGGGGCTGGAGGAGGTTACAGAGATAGGGAGGAGTGTAGCAATGGAGGAGGTTACAGAGATAAGGAGGGTTGTAGGGGCTGGAGGAGGTTACAGAGATAGGGAGTGTTGTAGGGGCTGGAGGGGGTTACAGAGATAGGGAGGGTTGTAGCTTTGGAGGAGGTTACAGAGATAGGGAGGGTTGTAGGGGCTGGAGGAGGTTACAGAGATAGGGAGGGTTGTAGGGGGTTGGACGTGGTTACAGAGATAGGGAGGATTGTAGGGGCTGGAGGAGGTTACAGAGATAGGGAGTGTTGTAGGGGCTGGAGGAGGTTACAGAGATAGGGGTGTAGGGGCTGGAGTAGGTTACAGAGAGAGGGAGGGTTTTAGGGGCTGGCGAAGGTTACAGAGATAGGGAGGGTTGAAGGGGCTGGAGCAGGTTATAGAGATAGGCAGGGTTGTTGGGGCTGGAGAAGTTTACAGAGATAGGGAGGAATGTAGGTGCTGGAGGAGGTTACAGAGATAGGCAGGGGTGTGGGGCTTCAGGAGGTTACAGAGATAGGGAGGGTTGTAGGGGCTGGAGGAGATTAGAGAGACAGGGAGTGTAGCAGGGGGCTGGAGGAGTTTACTGGGATGGGGAGTGTTATAATGGAAGAGGTGACAGAGATAGGGAGGGGTGTAAGCAGCTGGAGGAGGTTAAAGAGATAGTTAGGGTTGTAGGGGCTGGAGGAGATTACAGAGATAGGGAGGGTTGTAGGCGGCTGGAGGAGGTTACAGAGATAGGGAGGGGTGTAGGGGCTGGAGGAGGTTACAGAGATAGGGAGGGTTGTAGGGGCTGGAGGAGGTTACAGATATAGGGAGGGTTGTAGGGGGCTGGAGGTGGTTAAAGAGATAGCGGGAGTGTAGTGGCTGGAGGAGGATACAGAGATAGAGAGGGTTGCAGGGGCTGGAGGAGGTTACAGAGATAGGGAGGGGGTGTGGGAATGGAGGAGGTTACAGAGCTAGGGAGGGTTGAAGGGGCTGGAGGAGGTTACAGAGATAGGGAGGAGTGTAGCAATGGAGGAGGTTACAGAGATAAGGAGGGTTGTAGGGGCTGGAGGAGGTTACAGAGATAGGGAGTGTTGTAGGGGCTGGAGGGGGTTACAGAGATAGGGAGGGTTGTAGCTTTGGAGGAGGTTACAGAGATAGGGAGGGTTGTAGGGGCTGGAGGAGGTTACAGAGATAGGGAGGGTTGTAGGGGGTTGGACGTGGTTACAGAGATAGGGAGGATTGTAGGGGCTGGAGGAGGTTACAGAGATAGGGAGTGTTGTAGGGGCTGGAGGAGGTTACAGAGATAGGGGTGTAGGGGCTGGAGTAGGTTACAGAGATAGGGAGGGTTGTAGGGGCTGGCGAAGGTTACAGAGATAGGGAGGGTTGAAGGGGCTGGAGCAGGTTATAGAGATAGGCAGGGTTGTTGGGGCTGGAGAAGTTTACAGAGATAGGGAGGAATGTATTTGCTGGAGGAGGTTACAGAGATAGGCAGGGGTGTAGGGGCTTCAGGAGGTTACAGAGATAGGGAGGGTTGTAGGGGCTGGAGGAGATTAGAGAGACAGGGAGTGTAGCAGGGGGCTGGAGGAGTTTACTGGGATGGGGAGTGTTATAATGGAAGAGGTGACAGAGATAGGGAGGGGTGTAAGCAGCTGGAGGAGGTTAAAGAGATAGTTAGGGATGTAGGGGCTGGAGGAGATTACAGAGATAGGGAGGGTTGTAGGGGGCTGGAGGAGGTTACAGAGATAGGGAGGGGTGTAGGGGCTGGAGGAGGTTACAGAGATAGGGAGGGTTGTAGGGGCTGGAGGAGGTTACAGATATAGGGAGGTTTGTAGGGGGCTGGAGGAGGTTAAAGAGATAGCGGGGGTGTAGTGGCTGGAGGAGGATACAGAGATAGAGAGGGTTGCAGGGGCTGGAGGAGGTTACAGAGATAGGGAGGGGGTGTGGGAATGGAGGAGATTACAGAGATAGGGAGGGTTACAGAGGCTGGAGGAGTTTACAGAGATAGGGAGGGTTGTAGGGGCTGGAGGAGGTTACAGAGACAAGAGAGGGTTGTAGGGGCTGGAGGAGGTTACCGAGATAGGGAGAGTTGTCGCGGGCTGGAGGAGTTTCCAGAGATAGGGAGGGGTGTAGGGGCTGGAGGAGGATACAGAGACAGAGAGTGTTGTGGGGATTGGAGAAGGTTACTGAGATATAGATGGTTGTAGGGGCTGAAGGAGGTTGCAGAGATAGGGAGGGTTGTAGTTGCTGCAGGAGGTTACAGAGATAGGGAGGTGTGTAGGGGCTGGAGTAGGTTACAGAGATAGGGTTATAGGGGGCTGGAGAAGGTTACAGAGATAGGGAGGGTTGTAGGGGCTGGAGGAGGTTACAGAGATAGGGAGGGTTGTAGGGGGCTGGAGGAAGTTACAGTAATAGGGAGGGGTGTAGGGGCTGGAGGAGGTTACAGATATAGGGAGGGTTGTAAGGGGCTGGAGGAGGTTACAGACATAGGGAGGGTTGTAGAGGCTGGAGGAGGTTCCAGAGATAGGGAGGGTTGTAGAGGCTGAAGGAGGTTGCAGAGAAAGAGAGGGTTGTAGTGGCTGGAGGAGGTTTCAGAGATAGGGAGGAGTGTAGGGGCTGGAGAAGGTTACAGAGATAGGGCTGGTTGTAGGGGCAGGAGGAGGTTACAGATATAGGGAGGGTTGTAAGGGCTGGAGGATGTTACAGAGATAGGTAGGGTTTTAGGGGCTGGTGGAGGTTACAGAGATAGGGAGGGTTGTAGGGGCTGGAGGAGGTTACAGAGATAGGGAGGGTTGTAGGGGCTGGAGGAGGTTACAGAGATAGGGAGGGTTGTAGGGGGCTGGATGTTGTTGCAAAGATAGGGAGGGTTGTAGTGGCTGGAGGAAGTTACAGCAATAGGGAGGGTTGTAGGGGCTGGAGGAGGATACAGATATAGGGAGGGTTGAAGGGGCTGGAGGAGGTTACAGAGATAGGGAGGAGTGTAGCAATGGAGGAGGTTACAGAGATAGGGAGGGTTGTAGCAATGGAGGAGTTTACAGAAATAAGGAGGGTTGTAGGGGCTGGAGGAGGTTACAGAGATAGGGAGTGTTGTAGGGGCTGGAGGAGGTTACAGAGATAGGGAGGAGTGTAGCAATGGAGGAGGTTACAGAGATAGGGAGGGTTGTAGCTTTGGAGGAGGTTACAGAGATAGGGATGGTTGTAGGGGCTGGAGGAGGTTACAGAGATAGGGAGGGTTGTAGGGGGCTGGACGTGGTTACAGAGATAGGGAGGGTTGTAGCTTTGGAGGAGGTTACAGAGATAGGGAGTGTTGTAGGGACTGGAGGAGGTTACAGAGGTAGGGGCGTAGGGGCTGGAGTAGGTTACAGAGAGAGGGAGGGTTGTAGGGGCTGGCGAAGGTTACAGAGATAGGGAGGGTTGTAGGGGCTGGAGGAGTTTACAGAGATAGGGAGGTTTGTAGGGGCTGGAGCAGGTTACGGAGATAGGGAGGAATGTAGGTGCTGGAGGAGGTTACAGAGATACGGAGGGGTGTAGGGGCTTCAGGAGGTTACAGAGATAGGGAGGGTTGTAGGGGCTGGAGGAGATTAGAGAGATAGGGAGGGTTGTAGGGGCTGGAGGAAGTTACAGAGCTAGGGAGGGTTGTACGTGTTGGAGGAGGTTATAGAGATAGGGAGTGTAGCAGGGGGCTGGAGGAGTTTACTGGGATGGGGAGTGTTATAATGGAAGAGGTGACAGAGATAGGGAGGGGTGTAAGCAGCTGGAGGAGGTTAAAGAGATAGTTACGGTTGTAGGGGCTGGAGGAGATTACAGAGATAGGGAGGGTTGTAGGGGGCTGGAGGAGGTTACAGAGATAGGGAGGGTTGTAGGGCTGGAGGAGTTTACAGAGATAGGGAGGGTTGTAGGGGCTGGAGGAGGTTTCAGAGATAGGGAGGGTTGTAGGGGGCTGGAGGAGGTTAAAGAGATAGCGGGGGTGTAGTGGCTGGAGGAGGATACAGAGATAGAGAGGGTTGCAGGGGCTGGAGGAAGTTACAGAGATAGGGAGGGGGTGTGGGAATGGAGGAGATTACAGAGATAGGGAGGGTTACATCGGCTGGAGGAGTTTACAGAGATAGGGAGGGTTGTAGGGGCTGGAGGAGGTTACAGAGATAGGTAGGGGTGTAGCAATGGAGGAGGTTACGGAGATAGGGAGGGTTGCAGCATTGGGGGAGGTTACAGAGATAGGGAGGGTTGTAGGGGCTGGAGGAGGTTACAGAGATAGGGAGGGTTGTAGGGGCTGGAGGAGGTTAGAGAGATAGGGAGGGTTGTAGGGGCTGCAGGAGGTTACAGAGATAGGGAGGGGTGTAGGGGCTGGAGGAGGTTACAGAGATAGGGAGGAGTGTAGCAATGGAGGAGGTTACGGAGATAGGGAGGGTTGCAGCAATGGGGGAGGTTACAGAGATAGGGAGGGTTGTAGGGGCTGGAGGAGGTTACAGAGATTGGGAGGGTTGTAGGGGCTGGAGGAGGTTAGAGAGATAGGGAGGGGTGTAGGGCCTGGAGGAGGTTACAGAGATAGGGAGGGGTGTAGGGGCTGGAGGAGGTTACAGAGATAGGGAGATTTGTAGGTGCTGGAGAAGGTTACAGAGATAGGGAGGTTTGTAGGGGCTGGAGCAGGTTGCAGAGATAGGGAGGGGTGTAGGGGCTGAAGGAGGGTACACAGATAAGGAGGGTTGTAGGGGCTGGAGGTGGTTACAGAGATAGGGAGGGTTGTATTGGCTGGAAGAAGTTACAGTAATAGGGAGGGGTGTAGGTGCTGGAGGAGGTTACAGAGGTAGGGAGGGGTGTCGGTGTTGGAGTAGTTTACAGAGATAGGGAGGGTGGTAGGGGGCTGGAGGTGGTTACAGAGATAGGGAGGGTTATAGGGGGCTGGAGAATGTTACAGAGAAAGGGAGGGGTGTAGGGGCTGAAGGAGGGTACACAGATAAGGAGGGTTGTAGGGGCTGGAGGAGGTTACAGAGATAGGTAGGGTTGTAGGGGGCTGGATGTTGTTACAAAGATAGGGAGGGTTGTAGCGGCTGGAGGAAGTTTCAGTAATAGGGAGGGGTGTAGGTGCTGGAGGAGGTTACAGACATAGGGAGGGTTGTAGGGGCTGGAGGAGGTTACAGAGATAGGGAGGGTGTAATGGCTGGAGGAGGATACAGAGATAGAGAGGGTTGCAGGGGCTGGAGGAGGTTACAGAGATAGGGAGGGTTGTAGGGCTGGAGGAGTTTACAGAGATAGGGAGGGGTGGTGGGAATGGAGGAGATTACAGAGATAGGGAGGGTTACAGGGGCTGGAGGAGTTTACAGAGATAGGGAGGGTTGTAGGGGCTGGAGGAGGTTACAGAGACAAGAGAGGGTTGTAGGGGCTGGAGAATGTTACAGAGAAAGGGAGGGGTGTAGGGGCTGGAGGAGGGTACAGAGATAGGGAGGGGTGTAGGGGCTGGAGGAGGTTACAGAGATAGGGAGGGTTGTAGGGGGCTGGAGGAGGTTACAGAGATAGGGAGGGGTGTAGGGGCTGGAGGAGGTTACAGAGGAAGGGAGGGTTGTAAGGGGCTTGAGGAAGTTGCAGAGATGGGGAGGGTTGTAGGGACTGGAGGAGGTTACAGAGATAGGGAGGGTTGTAGGGGCAGGAGTAGGTTACAGATATAGGGAGGGTTGTAGGGTCTGGAGGAGGTTACAGAGATAGGGAGGGTTGTAGGGGCTGGAGGAGGTTACAGAGATAGGGAGAGTTGTAGGGGCTGCAGGAGGTTACAGAGATAGGGAAGGGTGTAGGGGCTGGAGGAGGTTACAGAGATAGGGAGGGTTGTAGGGGCTGGAGGAGGTTACAGAGATAGGGAGGGTTGTAGGGGGCTGGAGGAGGTTACAGAGATAGGGAGGGGTGTAGGGGCTGGAGGAGGTTACAGAGGAAGGGAGGGTTGTAAGGGGCTTGAGGAAGTTGCAGAGATGGGGAGGGTTGTAGGGACTGGAGGAGGTTACAGAGATAGGGAGGGTTGTAGGGGCAGGAGTAGGTTACAGATATAGGGAGGGTTGTAGGGTCTGGAGGAGGTTACAGAGATAGGGAGGGTTGTAGGGGCTGGAGGAGGTTACAGAGATAGGGAGAGTTGTAGGGGCTGCAGGAGGTTACAGAGATAGGGAAGGGTGTAGGGGCTGGAGGAGGTTACAGAGATAGGGAGGGTTGTAGAGGCTGGAGGAGGTTACAGAGATAGGTAGGGGTGTACGTGCTGGAGGAGGTTACAGAGATAGGGAGGGTTGCAGCAATGGAGGAGGTTACATAGATAGGGAGGGTTGTAGGGGCTGGAGGAGGTTACAGAGATAGGGAGGGTTGTAGGGGCTGGAGGAGGTTACAGAGATAGGGAGGGGTGTACGTGCTGGAGGAGGTTACAGAGATAGGGAGGGTTGCAGCAATGGAGGAGGTTACATAGATAGGCAGGGTTGTAGGGGCTGGAGGAGGTTACAGAGATAGGGAGGGTTGTAGGGGCTGGAGGAGGTTACAGAGATAGGGAGGGGTGTAGGGGCTGGAGGAGGATACAGAGATAGGGACGATTGTAAGGGCTGGAGGAGCTTATAGAGATAGGGAGGGTTGTAGGGGCTGGAAAAGGTTACAGAGATAGGGAGGGTTGTAGGGGCTGGAGTAGGTTACAGAGATAGGGTTATAGGGGGCTAGAGAATGTTACAGAGAAAGGGAGGGGTGTAGGGGCTGAAGGAGGGTACCCAGATAGGGAGGGTTGAAGGGTGCTGGTGCTGGTTACAGAGATAGGGAGGGTTGTAGGGGCTGGAGGATGTTACAGAGATAGGGAGGGGTGTAGGGGCTGGAGGAGGTTACAGAGATAGGGAGGGTTGTAGAGGCTGGAGGAGGTTACAGAGATAGGGAGGGGTGTACGTGCTGGAGGAGGTTACAGAGGTAGGGAGGGGTGTCGGGGCTGGAGGTGGTTACAGAGATAGGGAGGGTTGTAGTGGCTGGATGAGGTTTCAGAGATAGGGAGGGGTGTAGGGGCTGGAGTAGTTTACAGAGATAGGGAGGGTTGTAGAGGCTGGAGGCGTTTACAGAGATAGGGTGTGTTGTAGGGGATGGAGGAGGTTACAGAGATAGGGAGGGTTGTAGGGAGCTGGAGGTAGTTACAAAGATAGGTAGGGTTGTAGTGGATGGAGGAAGTTACATTAATAGGTAGGGGTGTAGGTGCTGGAGGAGGTTACAGAGGAAGGGAGGGTTGTAAGGGGCTGGAGGAGGTTTCAGAGATAGGTAGGAGTGCAGGGGCTGGAGTATATTACAGAGATAGTGTTATAGGGGGCTAGAGAAGGTTACAGATATAGGGAGGGTTGTAGGGGCTGGAGGTGGTTACAGAGATAGGGACGGATGTAGGGGCTGGAGGTGGTTACAAAGAAAGGGAGGGTTGTAGGGGCTGGAGGAAGTTACAGTAATAGGGAGGCGAGTAGGGGCTGGAGGAGGTTACAGAGATAGGGAGGGTTTTAGGGGGCTGGTGGAGGTTCCAGAGATTGGGAGGGGTGTAGGGGCTGGAGGAGGTTGCAGAGATAGGGAGGGTTGTAGTGGCTGGAGGAGGTTCCAGAGATTGGGAGGGGTGTAGGGGTCTGGAGGAGGTTAGAGAGATAGGTAGGTTTGTAGGGGCTGAAGGAGGTTGCAGAGATAGGGAGGCGTGTGCGGGGCTGGAGGAGTTGACAGAGATAGGGAGTGATGTAGGGGTTGTAGGTGGTTGCAGAAATAGCGAGTGTTGTAGGGGCTGGAGGAGGTTACAGAGATAGGGAGGATTGTAGGGGCTGGAGGAGGTTACAGAGATAGGGAGGGTTGTAGGGGCTGGAGGAGGTTACAGAGATAGGGAGGGTTGTAGCGGCTGGAGGAGGTTACAGTGATAGGGAGGGTTGTAGGGGCTTGAGGAGGTTACAGAGATAGGGACGGTTGTAGGGGCTGGAGGAGTTTATAGAGATAGGGACGGTTGTAGGGGCTGGAGGAGGTTATATAGATAGGGAGGGTTGTAGTGGCTGGAGGAGGTTACAGAGATAGGGAGGATTTCAGTGGCTGGAGGAGGTTACAGAGATAGGGAGGGTTGTAGCAATGGAAGATGTTACAGAGATAGGGAGGGATGTAGGGGCTGCAGGAGATTACAGAGATAGGGAGGTTTGTAGGGGCTGGAGGAGATTACAGAGATAGGGAGGGTTGTAGGGGCTGGAGGAGATTACAGAGACAGGGAGGGGTGTAGGTGCTTGAGGACGTTACAGAGGAAGGGAGGGTTGTAGGGGCTGGAGGAAGTTACAGAGATAGGGAGGGTTGTAGGGGCTGGAGGAAGTTACAGAGATAGGGATGGTTGTAGGGGCTGGAGGAGGTTACAGAGATAGGGAGGACTGTTGGGCTGGAGGAGGTTCCAGAGATAGGGAGCAGTGTAAGGGACTGGAGGAGGTTACAGAGATAGTGAGGGTTGTAGGGGCTGGAGGAGTTTACAGAGATAGGGAGTGTTGTAGGGGATGGAGGAGGTTACAGAGATAGGGTTATAGGGTGCTGGAGAATGTTACAGAGAAAGGGAGGGTTGTAGAGTCTGAAGAAGGTTACAGAGATCGGGAGGGTTGTCGGGGTTGGAGGAGGTTTCAGAGATAGGTAGGAGTGTAGGGGCTGTAGTTGTTTACAGAGATAGGGTTATAGGGGGCTGGAGAAGGTTACAGATATAGGGAGGGTTGTAGGGGCTGGAGGAGGTTACAGAGATAGGGAGGGTTGTAGGGGCTGGAGGAGGTTACAGAGATGAGAGGGTGTAGGGGCTGGTGAAGGTTACAGATATAGGGAGGGTTGTAGGGGCTGGTGGATGTTACAGAGATAGGGAGAGTTGTAGGGGCTGGAGGATTTTACAGAGATAGGGAGGACTGTTGGGCTGGAGGAGGTTCCAGAGATAGGGAGGGGTGTAGGTTCTGGGGTAGGATACAGAGCTAGGTTTACAGGGGGCTGGAGAGGGTTACAAAGATAGGGAGGGTTTTAGGGGCTGGAGGAGGGTACAGAGATAGGGAAGGGTGTCAGGGCTGGAGTAGTTTACAGAGATAGGGAGGGTGGTAGGGGGCTGGAGGTGGTTACAGAGATAGGGAGGGTTGTAGTGGCTGGATGAGGTTTCAGAGATAGGGAGGGCTGTAGGGGCTGGAGTAGTTTACAGAGATAGGGAGGGTTGCAGAGGCTGGAGGCGTTTACAGAGATAGGGAGCGGTGTAAGGGACTGGAAGAGGTTACAGAGATAGGGAGCGTTGTAGGGGCTGGAGGAGTTTACAGAGATAGGGTGTGTTGTAGGGGATGGAGGAGGTTACAGAGATAGGGTTATAGGGGGCTGGAGAATGTTACAGAGAAAGGGAGGTTTGCAGGGGCTGGAGGAGGGTACAGAGATAGGGAGGGTTGCAGGGGGCTGGAGGTGGTTACAGAGATATGGAGGGTTGTAGGGAGCTGGAGGTAGTTACAAAGATAGGTAGGGTTGTAGTGGATGGAGGAAGTTACATTAATAGGGAGGGGTGTAGGTGCTGGAGGAGGTTACAGAGGAAGGGAGGGTTGTAAGGGGCTGGAGGAGGTTACAGAGATAGGGAGGACTGTTGGGCTGGAGGAGGTTCCAGAGATAGGGAGGGGTGTAGGGTCTGTGGTAGGATACAGAGATAGGTTTACAGGGGGCTGGAGAAGGTTACAAAGATAGGGAGGGTTTTAGGGGCTGGAGGAGGGTACAGAGATAGGGAGGGTTGTATGGGGCTGGTGGTGGTTACAAAGAAATGGAGGGTTGTAGGGGCTGGAGGAAGTTACAGTAATAGGGAGGGCTGTAGGGGCTGGAGGAGGTTACAGAGATAGGGAGGGTTGTAGGGGCTGGAGGAGGTTACAGAGATAGGGAGGTGTGTCGGGCTGGAGGAGGTTCCAGCGATAAGGGAGGGGTGTACGGGCTGGAGGAGTTTACAGAGATAGGGAGGGGTTTAGGGGATGGAGTAGGTTACAGAGATAGGGTTATAGGTGGCTGGAGAATCTTACAGAGAAATGGAGGCGTGTAGGGGCTGGAGAATGTTACAGAGAAAGGGAGGGTAGTAGGGACTGGAGGAGGGTGCAGAGATAGGGAGGGTTGTAGGGGGCTGGTGCTGGTTACAGAGATAGGGCAGGTTGTAGGGGGCTGGAGGAGGTTACAGAGACAGGGAGGGGTGTAGGGGCTGGAGGAGGATAGAGAGATAGAGAGTGTTGTAGGGGCTGGAGGAGGTTACAGCTTCAGGGAGGGTTGTAGGGGCTGGAGGTGGTTACAGAGATAGGAAGCGGTGTAAGGGACTGGAGGAGGTTACAGAGATAGGGAGGGGTGTAGGTGGCTGGAGGAGGTTCCAGTGATTGAGAGGGCTGTAGGGGCTGGAGGAGGTTTCAGAGATAGGGAGGGGTGTAGGGTCTGGAGGAGGTTACAGGGATAGGGAGGGTTGTAGGGGCTGGAGGAGGTTACAGAGATAGGTAGGGTTGTAGGGGCTGGAGGAGGTTACAGAGATAGGGAGGGTTGTAGGGGCTGGAGGAGGTTACAGAGATAGGGAGGGTTGTAGGGGCTGGAGGAGGTTACAGAGATAGGAAGTGTTGTAGCGACTGGAGGTGGTTACAGAGATAGTGAGGGGTGTAGTGGCTGGAGGAGTTTACAGAGATAGGGAGCGTTGTAGGGGCTGGAGAATGTTACAGAGATAGGGAGGGTTGTAGGGGCTGGAGGTGGTTACAGAGATAGGGAGGGTTGTAGGGGGCTGGAGGAAGTTACAGAGATAGGGAGGGGTATAGGTGCTGGAGCAGGTTATAGAGGAAGGGAGGGTTGTAAGGGGCTGGAGGATGTTAAGAGATAGGGAGGGTTGTAGGGGGCTGGTGGTGGTTACAAAGAAAGGGTGGGTTGTCGGTGCTGGAGGAACTTACAGTAATAAGGAGGGTTGTAGGGGCTGGAGGAGTTTACAGAGATAGGGAGGGTTGTAGGGGTTGAAGGAGGTTGCAGAGATAGGGTGGGTTGTAGGGACTGGAGGAGTTTACAGAGATAGGGAGGGTTGTAGCAATGGAGGAGGTTACAGAGATAGGGAGGGTTGTAGGGGCTGGAGGTGGTTACAGAGATAGGGAGGGTTGTAGGGGGCTGGAGGAAGTTACAGAGATAGGGAGGGGTATAGGTGCTGGAGCAGGTTATAGAGGAAGGGAGGGTTGTAAGGGGCTGGAGGATGTTAAGAGATAGGGAGGGTTGTAGGGGGCTGGTGGTGGTTACAAAGAAAGGGTGGGTTGTCGGGGCTGGAGGAACTTACAGTAATAAGGAGGGTTGTAGGGGCTGGAGGAGTTTACAGAGATAGGGAGGGTTGTAGGGGTTGAAGGAGGTTGCAGAGATAGGGTGGGTTGTAGGGACTGGAGGAGTTTACAGAGATAGGGAGGGTTGTAGCAATGGAGGAGGTTACAGAGATAGGGAGGGTTGTAGGGGGCTGGAGGTCGTTACAAAGATAGGGAGGGTTGTATTGGCTGGAGGAAGTTACAGAGATAGGGAGGTGTGTAGGTGCTGGAGCAGGTTATAGAGGAAGGGAGGGTTGTAGGGGCTGGAGTATGTTACAGAGATAGGGAGGGTTGTAGGGGCTGGAGGAGGTTGCAGAGATAGGGAGGGTTGTAGGGGGCTGGTGGTGGTTACAGAGATAGGGAGGGATGTAGGGGGCTGGAGGTGGTTACAAAGAAAGGGAGGGTTGTCGGGGCTGGAGGAACTTTCAGTAATAGGGAGGGCTGTAGGGGCTGGAGGAGGTTACAGAGGAAAGGAGGGTTGTCATGGGCTGTAGGACGTTGAAGAGATAGGGATGGTTGTAGGGGCTGGAGGAGTTTACAGAGATAGGGAGGGTTGTAGGGGATGGATGAGGTTACAAATATAGGGAGGGTTGTAGGGGCTGGAGGAGGTTACAGAGATAGGGATGGTTGTAGGGGCCGTAGGATGTTACAGAGATAGGGAGGCGTGTGCAGGGCTGGAGGAGGTGACAGAGATAGGGAGGGTTGTAGGGGCTGTAGGAGGTTACAGAGATAGGGAGGGTTGTAGCGACTGGAGGAGGTTACAGAGATAGGGAGGATTGTAAGGGCTGGAGGAGGTTCCAGCAATAAGGGCGGGGTGTACGGGCCGGAGGAGTTTACAGAGATAGGGAGGGGTGTAGGGGCTGGAGTAGGTTACAGAGATAGGGTTATAGCGGGCTGGAGAATGTTACAGAGAAAGTGGGGGTAGTAGGGGCTAGAGGAGGGTACAGAGATAGGGAGGGTTGTAGGGGGCTGGTGCTGGTTACAGAGAAAGGGAGGGGTGTAGGTGCTGGAGGAGGATACAGAGATAGGGAGCGGTGTAAGGGACTGGAGGATGTTACAGAGATAGGGAGGGTTGTAGGGGCTGGAGAAGGTTACAGAGATAGGGAGGGTTGTAGGGGCTGGAGGAGTTTACAGAGATAGGGAGGGTTGTAGGGGATGGAGGAGGTTACAGAGATAGGGAGGGTTGTAGGTGGCTGGAGGAGCTTCCAGAGATTGGGAGGATTGTAGGGGCTGGAGGAGGGTACAGAGATAGGGAGAGATGAATGGCTGGAGGAGGTTACAGAGATAGGGAGTGTTGTAGTGGCTGGAGGAGGTTACAGAGATAGGGAGGGTTGTAGTGGCTGGAGGAGGTTTCAGAGTTAGGCAGGGGTGTCGGGGCTGGAGTAATTCACAGAGATAGGGTTATATGGGGCTGGAGAAGGTTACAGAGATAGGGAGGGTTGTAGGGGCTGGAGGAGGGTACAGAGATAGGGAGGGTTGTAGGGGGCTGGAGGTGGTTACAGAGATAGGGATGGTTGTAGGGGGCTGGAGGTTGTTACAAAGGTAGGGAGGGTTGTAGTGGCTGGAGGAAGTTACAGAGATAGGGAGGTGTGTATTTGCTGGAGAATGTTACAGAGGAAGGGATGGTTGTAAGGGGCTGGAGGAGGTTCCAGAGATAGGGAGGGGTGTAGGGGCTGGAGGAGGTTACAGAGATATGGAGGGGTGTAGGGGGCTGGAGGAGGTTACAGAGATAGGGAGGGTTGTAGGGGCTGGAGGAGGTTACAGAGATAGGGAGGGGTGTAGGGGCTGAAGGAGGTTACATAGATAGGGAGGGGTGTAGGGGCTGAAGGAGGTTACAGAGATAGGGAGGGGTGTAGGGGGCTGGAGGAGGTTACAGAGATAGGGAGGGGTGTAGTGAGGCCCATGGAGGGGATTTGAAAACGAGGGTATGAATTTTCAAACGGAGGTGATGCCGGACTGGGAGCCAGAGTGGGTCAGCGAGATACAGGGGGTGAGAGGGACTCTGTGAGAGTTCGGACACGGGGTGGAGCAGCGGAGTTTGGGACAAGCTATAGGTTACGGAGTGTCAGAGGTAGGAGAGCGGCCGGAATAGTCGTGTCCGGTGGGAATGAATGGGCGGGCGAGGGTTTCAGCAGTCGATGAGCTGTAACCCGGCCGGGCGGTGAGGAAAGTGTATGCAATAAACTACAGTTCCAATACTATGTAAGGGACAGGGAATGTGGGTCACAGAGAGAGAGAGAGAGAGAGGGACACACGGGGAGAGAGAGAGAGAGACACGGGGAGAGAGAGAGAGAGACACGGGGAGAGAGAGAGAGAGACACGGGGAGAGAGAGAGAGAGAGACACGGGGAGAGAGAGAGGGACACACGGGGAGAGAGAGAGGGACACACGGGGAGAGAGAGAGGGACACATGGGGAGAGAGAGAGAGAGAGTCACGAGGAGAGAGAGAGAGAGAGGGACACACGGGGAGAGAGAGAGAGAGAGGAACACACGGGAGGAGAGAGAGAGAGGGACACACGGGGAGAGAGAGAGAGAGAGGAACACACGGGAGGAGAGAGAGAGGGATACATGGGCAGAGAGAGAGAGAGGGACACACGGGGAGAGAGAGAGAGAGAGAGAGGGACACACAGGGAGAGGGAGAGAGAGGGACACACAGGGAGAGAGAGAGAGAGGGACACACGGGGAGAGAGAGAGAGAGAGAGAGGGACACACAGGGAGAGGGAGAGAGAGGGACACACAGGGAGAGAGAGAGAGAGGGACACACGGGGAGAGAGAGAGAGAGGGACACACGGGGAGAGAGAGAGAGAGGGACACACGGGGAGAGAGAGAGAGAGGGACACACGGGGAGAGAGAGAGAGGGGGACACACGGGGAGAGAGAGAGAGAGGGGGACACACGGGGAGAGAGAGAGAGAGGGACACACGGGGAGAGAGAGAGAGAGACACACACGGGAGGAGAGAGAGAGAGACACACATGGGGAGAGAGAGAGAGAGAGACACACACAGGGAGAGAGTGAGAGAGGGACACAAAGGGAGCGAGAGAGAGGGACACATGGGGAGAGAGAGACACACACGGGGAGAGAGAGAGAGAGAGGGACACACGGGAGGAGAAAGAGAGAGGGACACATGGGAGGAGAGAGAGAGAGGGACACACGGGGAGACAGAGAGAGAGAGAGGGACACACGGGGAGAGAGAAAGAGAAAGAGACACACGGGGAGAGAGAGAGAGACACAGAGAGAGAGACACAGAGAGAGAGTTAGAGGGAAACACAGAGAGAGAGAGGGACAGAGAGAGAGCGAGAGATAGAGGGAAACAGAGAGAGAGAGAGAGACCGAGAGGGAGAAGGATGCAGAGAGAGTGAGAGAGGGACACGCAGATAGAGAGAAAGGGGGACACATAGTGAGAGAGAGAGGGGGACACACAGCGAGATGGAGGGGGGACACACAGCGAGAGGGAGAGGGGGACACAGCGAGAGAGAGAGCGAGAGAGAGAGAGACAGAGAGCGAGAGAGAGACTGACACCGAGAGAGAGAGAGAGACCCACACACACACACAGAGACAAACAGAGAGAGAGAGACACAAACACACACACACACACACACACACACACAGACAGAGGAGAACACTGAGAGGGACAGAGAGAGAGAGAGAGCGACAGAGAGAGAGAGAGAGACACACACACACACACACACACACACACACACACACACACACAGAGGGAGACACTGAGAGAGAGAGGGACACAGAGAGAGAGGGACACTGAGAGAGAGAGAGAGACACACACACAGAGACAGAGGAGAACACCGAGAGGGACAGAGAGAGAGAGAGAGACAGAGAGAGAGAGAGAGAGACACACACACACACAGAGAGAGAGGGAGACACCGAGAGAGAGAGGGACACAGAGAGAGGGACACTGAGAGAGAGAGAGAGAGAGAGAGAGGGGATACACAAAGAGAGACAAACACACAGAGAGAGAGACACACACACACACAGAGAGGGAGACACCGAGCGAGAGAGGGAGAGAGAGAGAGAGAGAGAGACTGACAGAGAGAGAGAGAGAGAAACAGAGTTGGAGAGGTCGAGAAACCAGGAGCTGAAAGATCTGAACAGCTCCTCTGGCAGTACTTCAGACAGTGAGCACAGACAGAGCCATAATATTTAACTTGGGCCCATCATTAAGGGCTGTCTTATTCTTCGACAGTGGTATGTAGGCTTTGGCACATCACTCTGGCATGTTCGGCTGACTGGCAGACATCCAAACAATCTGTGTTCGAGCAGAGACTGGAGCAGGTGTTAGAACAAGTGGACCAGACACTCCGAACACGGGGAGAGACAAACAGCACACAGCCTGAAAATCAAAGCAGCTTGTGAGCTACAAGAAAGCAGATTCCCTGCCTGAGCTCAGAGCGCTTAGAATCAGAAAGAGGGATCAACCACTCCCGGGAGAGTGGACAGGGGGCTTTGCTCTGTATCTAACCCCGTGCTGTACCTGTCCTGGGAGTGTTTGATGGGGACGGTGTAGAGGGTGCTTTACTCTGTATCTAACCCCGTGCTGTACCTGTCCTGGGAGTGTTTGATGGGGACAGTGTAGAGGGAGATTTACTCTGTATCTAACCCCGTGCTGTACCTGTCCTGGGAGTGTTTGATGGGGACGGTGTAGAGGGAGATTTACTCTGTATCTAACCCCGTGCTGTACCTGTCCTGGGAGTGTTTGATGGGGACGGTGTAGAGGGAGCTTTACTCTGTATCTAACCCCGTGCTGTACCTGTCCTGGGAGTGTTTGATGGGGACAGTGTAGAGGGAGATTTACTCTGTATCTAACCCCGTGCTGTACCTGTCCTGGGAGTGTTTGATGGGGACAGTGTAGAGGGAGATTTACTCTGTATCTAACCCCGTGCTGTACCTGTCCTGGGAGTGTTTGATGCGGACAGTGTGGAGGGGGCTTTACTCTGTATCTAACCCCGTGCTGTACCTGTCCTGGGAGTGTTTGATGGGGACAGTGTAGAGGGAGATTTACTCTGTATCTAACCCCGTGCTGTACCTGTCCTGGGAGTGTTTGATGGGGACGGTGTAGAGGGACCTTTACTCTGTATCTAACCCCGTGCTGTACCTGTCCTGGGAGTGTTTGATGGGGACGGTGTAGAGGGAGATTTACTCTGTATCTAACCCCGTGCTGTACCTGTCCAGGGAGCGTTTGATGGGGACAGTGTAGAGGGAGATTTGCTCTGTATCTAACCCCGTGCTGTACCTGTCCTGGGAGTGTTTGATGGGGACGGTGTAGAGGGAGCTTTACACTGTACCTAACTCTTGCTGCATGGACATGGGTAGATAGAGCACATAGGGAGAAGGAAAGGCTGATAGAGAAAGTTATTTCAACCGAGACAGTGTGAGAGATCCAGACAGTAATGCAGAACTCCAGAGATATAGAACGAGAACCAGACAGAGATCAAGTGAGAGTGGGGATGAGAGAGCACGAGAGTCAGAGACAGCGAGAGAGAGAGAGAGAGACAGAGAGAAACAGGGAGAGATAGAGCGAGACAGGGAGAGAGAGAAAGAGAGACAGAGACAGGGAGAGAGCTCGAGACAGAGAGAAACAGGGACAGAGAGAGAGAGACAGGGAGAGAGAAAGAGAGAGACAGAGAGAGAGAGAGAGACAGGGAGAGAGAGAGAGACAGAGACAGAGACAGGGAGAGGCAGAGACAGAGACAGGGAGAGGCAGAGACAGAGACAGGGAGAGGCAGAGACAGGGAGAGAGAGAGGCAGAGACAGGGAGAGAGAGAGGCAGAGACAGGGAGAGAGAGAGTCAGAGACAGGGAGAGAGTCAGAGACAGGGAGATTCAGGGAGAGAGAGAGTCAGAGACAGGGAGAGTCAGAGTCAGAGACAGGGAGAGTCAGAGTCAGAGACAGGGAGAGAGAGTGAGTCAGAGACAGGGGGAGAGAGTGAGTCAGAGACAGGGAGAGAGAGAGTCAGAGACAGGGAGAGAGAGAGTCAGAGACGGGGAGAGAGAGAGTCAGAGACGGGGAGAGAGAGAGTCAGAGACAGGGAGAGAGAGAGTCAGAGACAGGGAGAGAGAGAGTCAGAGACAGGGAGAGAGAGAGTCAGAGACAGGGAGAGAGAGAGAGTCAGAGACAGGGAGAGAGAGAGAGTCAGAGACAGGGAGAGTCAGAGTCAGAGACAGGGAGAGAGAGAGTCAGAGACAGGGAGAGAGAGAGTCAGAGACAGGGAGAGAGAGAGTCAGAGACAGGGAGAGAGAGAGTCAGAGACGGGGAGAGTGAGAGTCAGAGACAGGGAGAGAGAGAGAGTCAGAGACAGGGAGAGAGAGAGTCAGAGACAGGGAGAGAGAGAGTCAGAGACGGGGAGAGTGAGAGTCAGAGACAGGGAGAGAGAGAGTCAGAGACGGGGAGAGAGAGAGAGTCAGAGACGGGGAGAGAGAGAAAGTCAGAGACAGGGAGAGAGAGAGAGAGTCAGAGACAGGGACAGTCAGAGTCAAGACAGGGAAAGAGAGAGTCAGACAGGGAGAGAGAGAGTCAGAGACAGGGAGAGAGAGAGTCAGAGACAGGGAAAGAGAGAGTCAGAGACAGGGAAAGAGAGAGTCAGAGACAGGGAAAGAGAGAGTCAGAGACAGGGAGAGAGAGTCAGAGACAGGGAGAGAGAGAGAGTCAGAGACAGGGAGAGAGAGAGTCAGAGACAGGGAGAGAGAGAGTCAGAGACAGGGAGAGAGAGTCAGAGACAGGGAGAGAGAGAGTCAGAGACAGGGAGAGAGAGAGTCAGAGACAGGGAGAGTGAGAGTCAGAGACAGGGAGAGTGAGAGTCAGAGACAGGGAAAGAGAGAGTCAGAGACAGGGAAAGAGAGAGTCAGAGACAGGGAGAGAGAGAGTCAGAGACGGGGAGAGAGAGAGTCAGAGACAGGGAGAGTGAGAGTCAGAGACAGGGAGAGTGAGAGTCAGAGACAGGGAGAGTGAGAGTCAGAGACAGGGAGAGTGAGAGTCAGAGACAGGGAAAGAGAGAGTCAGAGACAGGGAAAGAGAGAGTCAGAGACAGGGAGAGAGAGAGTCAGAGACAGGGAGAGAGAGAGTCAGAGACGGGGAGAGAGAGAGTCAGAGACGGGGAGAGAGAGAGTCAGAGACAGGGAGAGAGAGTCAGAGACAGGGAGAGAGAGAGAGTCAGAGACAGGGAGAGAGATAGTCAGAGACAGGGAGAGTGAGAGTCAGAGACAGGGAGAGTGAGAGTCAGAGACAGGGAGAGTGAGAGTCAGAGACAGGGAGAGTGAGAGTCAGAGACGGGGAGAGAGAGAGTCAGAGACAGGGAGAGAGAGAGTCAGAGACGGGGAGAGAGAGAGTCAGAGACGGGGAGAGAGAGAGTCAGAGACAGGGAGAGAGAGAGAGAGTCAGAGACAGAGACAGGGAGAGAGAGAGTCAGAGACAGGGAAAGAGAGAGTCAGAGACAGGGAAAGAGAGAGTCAGAGACAGGGAGAGTCAGAGACAGGGAGAGAGAGAGAGTCAGAGACAAGGAGAGAGAGTCAGAGACAGGGAGAGTGAGAGTCAGAGACAGGGAGAGAGAGAGTCAGAGACAGGGAGAGAGAGAGTCAGAGACAGGGAAGACAGACAGAGACAGGGAAAGAGAGAGTCAGAGACAGGGAAAGAGAGTCAGAGACAGGGAGAGTCAGAGACAGGGAGAGAAAGAGAGTCAGAGACAGGGAGAGAGAGACAGAGACAGGGAGAGAGAGTCAGACAGGGAGAGAGAGAGTCAGAGACAGGGAGAGAGAGAGTCAGAGACAGGGAGAGAGAAAATCAGAAACAGGGAGAGTCAGAGACAGGGAAAGAGAGAGACAGAGACAGGGAGAGAGAGACAGAGACAGGGAGAGAGCGAGAGAGAGACAGGGAAAGAGAGAGAGAGAGACAGGGAAAGAGAGAGAGAGACAGGGAAAGAGAGAGAGAGACAGGGAAAGAGAGAGAGAGAGACAGGGAAAGAGAGACAGAGACAGGGAGAGTCAGAGACAGGGAAAGAGAGAGAGACAGAGACATGGAGAGTCATGTACAGCAGATGTGTCGAATGCCAAGTTAGATGTTGGCTAACAATATGCAGAGGTATTTAGCTTTGTTGTTTGGATGGACTCCACAGAAAAATTGCTCTGTTTATTCAGCTGTAGAAATGTGACAGTTTTACTCGAAAAGACTTCCATCTACTTGAGGGATTGTGGGCAGAATATAGCCGACAGCATTCCACACAGCAACCAACTGAGTCACTGGCTAGATTAACAATTACACAACTCACTTTAACTCTGTCCCCATCAAACACTCCCAGGACAGGTACAGCACGGGGTTAGATACAGAGTAAATCTCCCTCTACACCGTCCCCATCAAACACTCCCAGGACAGGTACAGCACGGGGTTAGATACAGAGTAAATCTCCCTCTACACTGTCCCCATCAAACACTCCCAGGACAGGTACAGCACGGGGTTAGATACAGAGTAAAGCTCCCTCTACACTGTCCCCCATCAAACACTCCCAGGACAGGTACAGCACGGGATTAGATACAGAGTAAAGCTCCCTCTACACCGTCCCCATCAAACACTCCCAGGACAGGTACAGCACGGGGTTAGAGACAGAGTAAATCTCCCTCTACACCGTCCCCATCAAACACTCCCAGGACAGGTACAGCACGGGATTAGATACAGAGTAAAGCTCCCTCTACACCGTCCCCATCAAACACTCCCAGGACAGGTACAGCACGGGGTTAGATAAAGAGTAAAGCTCCCTCTACACTGTCCCCATCAAACACTCCCAGGACAGGTACAGCACGGGGTTAGATACAGAGTAAATCTCCCTCTGCACCGTCCCCATCAAACACTCCCAGGACAGGTACAGCACGGGGTTAGATACAGAGTAAATCTCCCTCTACTCCGTCCCCATCAAACACTCCCAGGGCAGTTACAGCACGGGATTAGATACAGAGTAATGCTCCGTCTACACTGTCCCCATCAAACATTCTCAGGGCAGGTACAGCATGAGGTTAGATACAGAGTAAATCTCCCTCTACACTGTCCCCATCAAACTCTCCCAGGACAGGTACAGCACGGGGTTAGATACAGAGTAAATCTCCCTCTACACTGTCCCCATCAAACACTCCCAGGACAGGTACAGCACGGGGTTAGATACAGAGTAAATCTCCCTCTACACCGTCCCCATCAAACACTCCCAGGACAGGTACAGCACGGGGTTAGATACAGAGTAAAGCTCCCTCTACACTGTCCCCATCAAACACTCCCAGGACAGGTACAGCACGGGGTTAGATACAGAGTAAATCTCCCTCTACACTGTCCCCATCAAACACTCCCAGGACAGGTACAGCACGGGGTTAGATACAGAGTAAATCTCCCTCTACACTGTCCCCATCAAACACTCCCAGGACAGGTACAGCACGGGGTTAGATACAGAGTAAAGCTCCCTCTACACTGTCCCCATCAAACACTCCCAGGACAGGTACAGCACGGGGTTAGATACAGAGTAAATCTCCCTCTACACCGTCCCCATCAAACACTCCCAGGACAGGTACAGCACGGGGTTAGATACAGAGTAAAGCTCCCTCTACACTGTCCCCATCAAACACTCCCAGGACAGGTACAGTACAGGATCAAGTGTTTGATGGGAACAGTGTAGAGGGAGCTTTACTCTGTATCTAACCCCGTGCTGTACCTGTCCTGGGAGTGTTCGATGGGGACAGTGTAGTGGGAGACTTACTCTGTATCTAACCCCGTGCTGTACCTGTCCTGGGAGTGTTTGATGGGGACAGTGTAGAGGGAGATTTACTCTGTATCTAACCCCGTGCTGTACCTGTCCTGGGAGTGTTTGATGGGGACGGTGTAGAGGGAGATTTACTCTGTATCTAACCCCGTGCTGTACCTGTCCTGGGAGTGTTTGATGGGGACGGTGTAGAGGGAGATTTACTCTGTATCTAACCCCGTGCTGTACCTGTCCTGGGAGTGTTTGACGGGGACGGTGTAGAGGGAGCTTGACTCTGTATCTAACCCCGTGCTGTACCTGTCCTGGGAGTGTTTGATGGGGACAGTGTAGACGGAGATTTACTCTGTATCTAACCCCGTGCTGTACCTGCCCTGAGAATGTTTGATGGGGACAGTGTAGACGGAGATTTACTCTGTATCTAACCCCGTGCTGTATCTGTCCTGGGAGTGTTTGATGGGGACAGTGTAGAGGGAACTTTACTCTGTATCTAACCCCGTGCTGTACCTGTCCTGGGAGTGTTTGATGGGGACGGTGTAGAGGGAGATTTACTCTGTATCTAACCCCGTGCTGTACCTGTCCTGGGAGTGTTTGATGGGGACAGTGTAGAGGGAGATTTACTCTGTATCTATCCCCGTGCTGTACCTGTCCTGGGAGTGGTTGTTGGGACGGGTTTAGAGGGAGATTTACTCTGTATCTAACCCCGTGCTGTACCTGTCCTGGGAGTGTTTGATGGGGACGGTGTAGAGGGAGGTTTACTCTGTATCTAACCCCGTGCTGTACCTGTCCTGGGAGTGTTTGATGGGGACAGTGTAGAGGGAGATTTACTCTGTATCTAACCCCGTGCTGTACCTGTCCTGGGAGTGTCTGATGGGGACGGTGTAGAGGCAGTTTTACTCTGTATCTAACCCTGTGCTGTACCTGTCCTGGGAGTGTTTGATGGGGACGG
>NW_024470796.1:0-5000 GCF_017639515.1 Carcharodon carcharias | reverse complement strand
CCCATTCCCAGTGTTCCTACTGAACCTGCTTCCCCCGATTCCCCATTCCCAGTGTTCCTATTGAACCTGCTTCCCCCGATTCCCCATTCCCAGTGTTCCCATCGAACCCGCTTCCCCCCGATTCCCCATTCCGAATGTTCCTATTGAACCTGCTTCCCCTGATTCCCCATTCCCAGTGTTCCTATTGAACCTGCTTGCCCCGATTCCCCATTCCCAGTGTTCCTATTGAACCTGCTTCCCCCGATTCCCCATTCCCAGTGTTCCCATCGAACCCGCTTCCCCCGATTCCCCATTCCGAATGTTCCTATTGAACCTGCTTCCCCCGATTCCCCATTCCCAGTGTTCCTATTGAACCTGCTTCCCCCGATTCCCCATTCCCAGTGTTCCTATTGAACCTGCTTCCCCCGATTCCCCATTCCCAGTGTTCCCATCGAACCCGCTTCCCCCCGATTCCCCATTCCGAATGTTCCTATTGAACCTGCTTCCCCTGATTCCCCATTCCCAGTGTTCCTATTGAACCTGCTTCCCCCGATTCCCCATTCTCAGTGTTCCTATTGAACCTGCTTCCCCCGATTCCCCATTCCAGTGTTCCCATTGAACCTGCTTCCCCCGATTCCCCATTCCCAGTGTTCCTATTGAACCTGCTTCCCCCGATTCCCCATTCCCAGTGTTCCTATTGAACCTGCTTCCCCCGATTCCCCATTCCCAGTGTTCCTACTGAACCTGCTTCCCCCGATTCCCCATTCCCAGTGTTCCTATTGAACCTGCTTCCCCCCGATACCCCATTCCCAGTGTTCCTATTGAACCTGCTTCCCACGATTCCCCATTCCCAGTGTTCCTATTGAACCTGCTTCCCCCGATTCCCCATTCCCAGTGTTCCTACTGAACCTGCTTCCCCCGATTCCCCATTCCCAGTGTTCCTACTGAACCTGCTTCCCCCGATTCCCCATTCCCAGTGTTCCTATTGAACCTGCTTCCCCCGATTCCCCATTCCCAGTGTCCCTATTGAACTTGCTTCCCACGATTCCCCATTCCCAGTGTTCCTATTGAACCTGCTTTCCCCCGATTCCCCATTCCCAGTGTTCCCGTTGAACCTGCTTCCCCCGATTCCCCATTCCCAGTGTTCCTATTGAACCTGCTTTCCCCCGATTCCCCATTCCCAGTGTTCCCATCGAACCCGCTTCCCCCGATTCCCCATTCCGAATGTTCCTATTGAACCTGCTTCCCCTGATTCCCCATTCCCAGTGTTCCTATTGAACCTGCTTCCCCCGATTCCCCATTCCCAGTGTTCCTATTGAACCTGCTTCCCCCGATTCCCCATTCCCAGTGTTCCTATTGAACCTGCTTCCCCCGATTCCCCATTCCCAGTGTTCCTACTGAACCTGCTTCCCCCGATTCCCCATTCCCAGTGTTCCTATTGAACCTGCTTCCCCCGATTCCCCATTCCCAGTGTCCCTATTGAACTTGCTTCCCACGATTCCCCATTCCCAGTGTTCCTATTGAACCTGCTTTCCCCCGATTCCCCATTCCCAGTGTTCCCGTTGAACCTGCTTCCCCCGATTCCCCATTCCCAGTGTTCCTATTGAACCTGCTTTCCCCCGATTCCCCATTCCCAGTGTTCCCATCGAACCCGCTTCCCCCGATTCCCCATTCCGAATGTTCCTATTGAACCTGCTTCCCCTGATTCCCCATTCCCAGTGTTCCTATTGAACCTGCTTCCCCCCGATACCCCATTCCCAGTGTTCCTATTGAACCTGCTTCCCACGATTCCCCATTCCCAGTGTTCCTATTGAACCTGCTTCCCCCGATTCCCCATTCCCAGTGTTCCTACTGAACCTGCTTCCCCCGATTCCCCATTCCCAGTGTTCCCATCGAACCCGCTTCCCCCGATTCCCCATTCCGAATGTTCCTATTGAACCTGCTTCCCCTGATTCCCCATTCCCAGTGTTCCTATTGAACCTGCTTCCCCCGATTCCCCATTCCCAGTGTTCCTATTGAACCTGCTTCCCCCGATTCCCCATTCCCAGTGTTCCCATCGAACCTGCTTCCCCCGATTCCCCATTCCGAATGTTCCTATTGAACCTGCTTCCCACGATTCCCCATTCCCAGTGTTCCTATTGAACCTGCTTCCCCCGATTCCCCATTCCCAGTGTTCCTATTGAACCTGCTTTCCCCCGATTCCCCATTCCCAGTGTTCCTATTAAACCTGCTTCCCCCGATTCCCCATTCCCAGTGTTCCCATCGAACCCGCTTCCCCCGATTCCCCATTCCGAATGTTCCTATTGAACCTGCTTCCCCTGATTCCCCATTCCCAGTGTTCCTACTGAACCTGCTTCCCCCGATTCCCCATTCCCAGTGTTCCTACTGAACCTGCTTCCCCCGATTCCCCATTCCCAGTGTTCCTACTGAACCTGCTTCCCCCGATTCCCCATTCCCAGTGTTCCTATTGAACCTGCTTCCCCCGATTCCCCATTCCCAGTGTTCCTATTGAACCTGCTTCCCCCTAACAGTTGCCCCCTCACTGACTCGATGCCGAACCCCTTCCCGATTGGGACCGCCCTCGATTCAATCTCCCCACCCTTAACCTTCTCTGCTCCGGGGAGAACAATCCCAGCGTCTCCCGGTCTCTCTCTCCACACGGACTGAAGTCCCCTCATCATCCCCCCCCACTGGGAATCGTTCCGATAAATCTCCTCCGCACCCTCTCCGGGGGCATCCACATCATTCCCAATGTGCGGAGCCCGGAATTGGACACGAAACTCCAGCTGGGAGCGATCCCAGTGAATCTACTGCACCTAACTTTCCCCCCCCGAAAGATGAATTGATATCATTCCCCACACCAGACTCCGATCCCGACCCCATCCCTCTCCCCGCTCCAGACTCCAATCCCGAGCTTCCAGTCCCAACCCTCTACCTCTACCTGTCCTGGGAGTGTTTGATGGGGACAGTGTAGAGGGCGAATTACTCTGTATCTAACCCTGTGCTGTACCTGTCCTGGGAGTGTTTGATGGGGACAGTGTAGAGGGAGATTTACTCTGTATCTAACCCCGTGCTGTACCTGTCCTGGGAGTGTTTGATGGGGACAGTGTAGAGTGAGATTTACTCTGTATCTAACCCCGTGCTGTATCTGTCCTGGGAGTGTTTGATGGGGACGGTGTAGAGGGATCTTTACTCTGTATCTAACCCCGTGCTGTACCTGTCCTGGGAGTGTTTGATGGGGACGGTGTAGAGGGAGATTTACTCTGTATCTAACCCCGTGCTGTACCTGTCCTGGGAGTGTTTGATGGGGACTGTGTAGAGGGAGATTTACTCTGTATCTAACCCCGTGCTGTACCTGTCCTGGGAGTGTTTGATGGGGACGGTGTAGAGGGATCTTTACTCTGTATCTAACCCCGTGCTGTACCTGTCCTGGGAGTGTTTGATGGGGACGGTGTAGAGGGAGATTTACTCTGTATCTAACCCCGTGCTGTACCTGTCCTGGGAGTGTTTGATGGGGACAGTGTAGAGGGAGATTTACTCTGTATCTAACCCCGTGCTGTACCTGTCCTGGGAGTGTTTGATGGGGACAGTGTAGAGGGAGATTTACTCTGTATCTAACCCCGTGCTGTACCTGTCCTGGGAGTGTTTGATGGGGACAGTGTAGAGGGAGCTTTACTCTGTATCTAACCCCGGGCTGTACCTGTCCTGGGAGTGTTTGATGGGGACAGTGTAGAGGGAGATTTACTCTGTATCTAACCCCGTGCTGTACCTGTCCTGGGAGTGTTTGATGGGGACGGTGTAGAGGGAGATTTACTCTGTATCTAACCCCGTGCTGTACCTGTCCTGGGAGTGTTTGATGGGGACGGTGTAGAGGGAACTTTACTCTGTATCTAACCCCGTGCTGTACCTGTCCTGGGAGTGTTTGATGGGGACGGTGTAGAGGGAACTTTACTCTGTATCTAACCCCGTGCTGTACCTGTCCTGGGAGTGTTTGATGGGGAAGGTGCAGGAGGTCAGTATGAGGGGCTCCTTGTCTGCGCCGCCCGCCCCACCCCTACCCCGAAGGTCTCTGGGGGCGATACGTACTCCATCTTGTCCTCCAGTTTGTGCACGGTCTGCTTGTCCACGTAGCGACAGAAGAGGGACAGGAGGTTGCTTGGGATGTGGAGAGGCTCAGCAACAGAGAGCTTGGGGACCTGGGAAAGCTCCCTGGCAACCAGGAAGATGGTGTCGGTCCTGACACCCCCACGGATAAGAAAGAGAGAGAGAGAGAGAGAGAGAGAGAGTGAGAGAGTGTGTGAACGTCTCGCCGGGAATGACACAGCGCCCCGGATACCACACCCTTCACCCTGCACCGATCACTCCCCCCTCAATCCCGACCGAGGAGCGGGACCGTTTCACGGTTCGAGAGGAGGGCGGGGGCATCTGTGGGAGTAGGCCGAAGCCTAAGGCCTAGGCCGCAAAGCAGCTGCAGGGCGTCGCTGGGCCTGGCCAGGCGAGGCCAAGCCAGACTAGGCCAGACCAGGCCAAGCCAGACCAGACTAGGCCAAGCCAGACCAGGCCAAGCCAGACCAGGCCAGACTAGGCCAGACCAGGCCAAGCCAGACTAGGCCAGACCAGGCCAAGCCAGACCAGACTAGGCCAAGCCAGACCAGGCCAAGCCAGACTAGGCCAGACCAGGCCAAGCCAGACCAGGCCAAGACAGACTAGGCCAGACCAGGCCAAGCCAGACTAGGCCAGGCCAGGCCAAGCCAGACCAGGCCAAGCCAGACCAAGCCAAGCCAGACCAGGCCAAGCCAGACCAGGCCAAGCCAAGCCAGACCAGACCAGGCCAAGCCAGACCAAGCCAAGCCAGACCAGGCCAAGCCAGACCAGGCCAAGCCAAGCCAGACCAGGCCAAGCCAGACCAGGCCAGGCCAAGCCAGACTAGGCCAGGCCAAGCCAGACCAGGCTAGGCCAGGCACCCAGCTGTTGACAGCCCTCCCCCAGCTGTTGGGCGAAGCTGGGGGGGGTGGGGGGGG